>NW_021163275.1:0-192608 GCF_004324835.1 Dendronephthya gigantea | reverse complement strand
ATCGTAATTCGGAATCTGTTTCAATATTCTGTATGTCGCTCACAGATCTCCATGCGCATTGGCAAGCATATGCCCTACTACCTAGATAAAACAAATTGATCTTTATAAATGAATTGAATTGAATGACCATTACTAGAATTTAGAAGTAATTCATTGGGAATATACAAGGTAGTAATTTGTTGGGGTATAAAGGCCTATTCTGAACAGCAATATTTTGCATCTCAGCCAAAAATTAATAAGAAACTGAGAATTTAATCAGTGAGTGGAATTGTTAACTAAGACGTAAAAAATCACTTTGCTTTTTATCTCACCTCTTTTTTGTATTAGATTAACTTTTAACTTGCTAAAGTCTGGGATATTATTACGAAGAATAAATAATCACAAGATGAATGCCATTGATAGTTGTCAAATGCAACCACTTCAAAATCACATGAAGTGCAACGTAGCTGGTTACATGTCCTACGAAGCAAAACATAAACTGTAAAATTCAACAGTTTTGATAGCAAAGGGCTGGCTAAGCACTATGTACCTTTGAACAGATGCACTGGAAATTCCACTTGCATGTCGACTTCCTCCAAGATAAACTGGATAACATTTTCTTGATTTGTTTGAAGTTTGAGAGTTTTGATCATTTTTGCTCTTCTGAGATGAATGTGGCTATAATTATTAAATTCAAGAAATTATGGTACAATTGGTAAAATAGTATTTTGTCTTCTTTGAAGACCATACATATTTATTATGGGTTCATTTTTCTATTTTACCTTGTACACTGGTCCATCATCTGTACATATATCGTCAATCATAGCATTTAGGTCAGATTGATCCTTCCTTTTTACATTCGGACCTATTGACCTACCAGACAGTGAAATAAGCTTATGAAGGTGATAGATCTGCAATGACCAACTGTAATATATTTCTTTTCAGGACATAAATTTTAAAACATCCCGTTAGGAATTGTCGATTTCTCCCTGTGATTCCCTGTTATAGGAAGCTGATTGAGGCAACCTCTAATAATATGGGCGACCTATATCTCAGGCAGGGTGTCCCCTGATGCCCCCCTGTACCAAACCCTTATTCGGTGCAAGGGGGGGGGCAAGGGGGGAATTTTGTATTGACACAAAATAGCTTTTATAGACCATAGTGATCACATCCAAATAAATTTTAATACTTTTAGGTAAACGTATGTTCTATAATTCATATACACTCGAAACATATTTACTATTCCAACCTGCTTTGCTCTGCACTAGCGCTTGTTTTCTTACTCGTAGTTTTTGCCGGGCCGGTATTTTTACAAAATTTCAATTCTGCTTCATCGAGAAGGTCATCTATATCTTTATCCATCTTTCAAGTTTTATCCACTGGCCTTAAACCGTCAAAACTACAAATGATTGCAACGAAACGCCTCTGGCTGTTGTCAAGCATCTGGTAATAAGTTTATGTCCAGTATACACCAATAGTAAAATCGCACTTGTTTTTAGCTGGCATATATACATCAATAGCCATAATTCATCATAGATACCCATCATAACATATCAATATACATCCTTACACGCAACTAGGCATTGCTAGACATCATTGCATATCACTGGACATCATTATACATCAATGGACATCATTATACATCACTGGACATCGCTGGACATCATTATACATCACTAGACATCATTATACATCACTGGACATCGTTATACATCACTGGACATCATTATACATCACTAGACATCATTATACATCACTAGACATCGCTGGACATCATTATACATCACTGGACATCACTAAGCATCAAGACATCATTATACATCACTAGACATCATTATACATCACTGGACATCATTATACATCACTGGACATCATTATACATCACTGGACATCATTATACATCACTGGACATCATTATACATCACTGGACATCATTATACATCACTAGACATCACTATACATCACTAGACATCATTATACATCACTAGACATCACTGGACATCATTATACATCACTAGACATCTTTATACATCACTAGACATCACCAAGCATCAATAGACATCATTATACATCACTAGACATCGCTGGACATCATTATACATCACTGGACATCACTAAGCATCAATAGACATCATTATACATCACTAGAAATCGCTGGACATCGTTATACATCACTGGACATCATTATACATCACTAGACATCATTATACATCACTGAACATCATTATACATCACTGGACATCATTATACATCACTGGACATCATTATACATCACTAGACATCATTATACATCACTAGACATCATTATACATCACTAGACATCACCAAGCATCAATAGACATCATTATACATCACTAGACATCGCTGGACATCATTATACATCACTGGACATCATTATACATCACTGGACATCATTATACATCACTAGACATCACTATACATCACTAGACATCATTATACATCACTAGACATCATTGGACATCATTATACATCATTGGACATCATTATACATCACTAGACATCACCAAGCATCAATAGACATCATTATACATCACTAGACATCGCTGGACATCGTTATACATCACTGGACATCGCTGGACATCATCATACATCACTAGACATCATTATACATCACTAGACATCATTATACATCACTGGATATCACTAAGCATCAATAGACACCATTATACATCACTAGACATCGCTGGACATCATTATACATCACTGGACATCATTATACATCACTAGACATCACTATACATCACTAGACATCATTATACATCACTAGACATCACTGGACATCATTATACATCACTAGACATCACCAAGCATCAATAAACATCATTATACATCACTCAACATCAATAGACATCATTATACATCACTAAACATCATTATACATCACTGGACATCACTAGACATCATTATACATCACTGGACATCACCAAGCATCAATAGACATCATTATACATCACTAGACATCGCTGGACATCATTATACATCACTGGACATCACTAAGCATCAATAGACATCATTATACATCACTAGACATCATTATACATCACTAGACATCATTATACATCACTGGACATCACCAAGCATCAATAGACATCATTATACATCACTGGACATCATTATACATCACTGGACATCATTATACATCACTAGACATCATTATACATCACTAGACATCGCTGGACATCATTATACATCACTGGACATCACTAAGCATCAATAGACATCATTATACATCACTAGGCATCGCTGGACATCATTATACATCACTGGACATCATTATACATCACTGGACATCATTATACAACACTAGACATCACTGGACATCATTATACATCACTAGACATCTTTATACATCACTAGACATCACCAAGCATCAATAGACATCATTATACATCACTAGACATCGCTGGACATCGTTATACATCACTGGACATCGCTGGACATCATCATATATCACTAGACATCATTATACATCACTAGACATCATTATACATCACTGGACATCACTAAGCATCAATAGACATCATTATACATCACTAGACATCGCTGGACATCATTATACATCACTGGACATCACTAAGCATCAATAGACATCATTATACATCACTGAACATCGCTGGACATCATTATACATCACTAGACATCACTAAGCATCAATAGACATCATTGTATATCACTGGACATCACTAAGCATCAATAGACATCATTATACATCACTGGACATCGCTGGACATCATTATACATCACTGGACATCACCAAGCATCAATAGACATCACTAAGCATCGATAGACATCATTATACATCACCAGGCATCACTGGACATCACTAGACATAATTATGCATCACTAGACCTCACCAAACATCACTAGACGTCACTGGACATCACTAGACATAACTAAGCATTACTAGACATTAGTGAACATCACTCGGAATCACTGAACATCACTAGACATCACAAGGCATTATAATCCATCACTAGACATCACTAAACAGAACAAGACATCAGTAGGCATCACTAGACAGTCACTGAACATAATTAAACATTTATGTTAGTATCCTAATACTTCATGAAGAATAATTCAAAAGAAATACATCATCAAACGATTTTTCTACTGATTTACTCATTAAATTTCAACATGACACATGCCAAGGAAATTACGCACGCGCACATTAGGCAAAAAACCATGTGACTCAATTTGGCTTCAGTTTCATATCTGTGTATATGATTATGAGCACATGTCTCTGAGCTTTGCTAAAAATAAAATACTTGTTTCTTGTTGATGTCAATGCCAAATGGAGCCTGTTGATGAAGTCGAAGCGGCTTGTGAAGAGGTAGATCCCAATAAGCTTATATCTAAGAACGGTGTTCTTGGATATGAACGTACAAATGGGTTTGAAGAGATAACAAATTTCGACGTAAAAGTCGATGGGTATGTTGGGGATGGAGAAGGGAGTGTTATAGGGTACATCATCCGTATAATTTTAGCAGTGAGGGATCCATTTAT
Organism: Dendronephthya gigantea; assembly: GCF_004324835.1. NCBI lineage: Eukaryota > Metazoa > Cnidaria > Anthozoa > Malacalcyonacea > Nephtheidae > Dendronephthya > Dendronephthya gigantea. Next base: position 188,105 of record NW_021163275.1, on the reverse strand, counting down.
ATCGGCAGATAATGACAGATCGTCAAGGTAAGATGTGTTGTTAATTTTTTTCTGCACCCACCTAACCGGCAGCTAGCTATGTATATTTTGTTAAAATAAACACTGCCACTCAAACGTAATTTTGTTGTTTCGGTGCGTATTAAAACAGCACTTAAATATCATGAAAAGTATAAAAATTGAAGACTGGCAAGCTTTTTGTTATGTTTAAATTAATAATAGAGGATATTAGGCGGTGATTTTTTCTTCGAGTGGTGAGTAAAAATGTTACGCATGAGCGCAGAAAATGAGAAAAATATAGTTCTCACCACGACTAGTGCGTCCACGTTTTTTGTGCGCATGCTCAGCAAGTTACCAGATGCATTCAATGCAAACCCATTGGATAAAACTGCTCGCGTAACTTGCCGAGCACCTGCAGTTTATCAATTTTTTATCGTCGGCTTTAAAGAAAGCTGGGTACAGAATAACATAATTTTCGGCAGTGTTTACAACGTGTAGTTCCAACTCTGTATCTAGATTTACTCTGTAATAATACATATAGCATATTACACTGTCGCGTGAAGATATATATGTTATTTACCGGCTGCGAGGTTCGGATAGAAAAATATTTTTCAGGGAAATAGGGAAATATTTTTCTATCCGGAAGAACCAAAACGGTAAATAACGTATTTATTTTTTTACAAAAAGCGGCGTTCGGTCGTATCGTAGTCAGACTCATAAAATATAGGATTCCGGACAGTGGTCAGATATCGTAAAATTCCACCCCCTGCTACAGCCAATCAGCTTGCAGGAAAGATTGCAGGGAAGATTGCTCATTACCATAGCCTGCGTCTTACCGGCGTTCACCGTTAGATAGTATCATAGTTGTCAGAAAACTAACGATCAAGAATATTCACGTCCGTGTTGATGCGAACTAACAAGCAAACTCACAGGCAGAATATAATGCGGTCCCGAATTTGGCGTGGGCACCGCAATTCCACTGTAATCACCGAATTATACAGTATAGAAATTTAAAAAATTGATAGATATAAATGTATGATTACCTACTACAAATGTGCAAAAATCGCTAACAAAAGCTAAAACTCGGCAAATTTCAAGATCCGACTTCAAGTTCATATACGACTTCAAATTCGATCGGTCTTCGAAAATAAATGTTTATTTAGTCATTTGAGTTTACAAATAGCTTACGTGCATGTTGATTTTTATAGAGTATTTTACAAATATCTGCTGCAAGTACTTTGTGAAAACAGGGGGAAGCATGAATCACTACACTTGCTTGGAATAGAATCACGGGCAAATTCCATAAACCAGAATTTTCAATTTCTAGGAAATAAATATTACTTATTGGTTATTAATAATTCGGTTCTTTTAATGACTGTTTTCTAGGCAATTTTTTTTAACCAACCGGCAGCTTGGTAACAACACAACGATAGTAAACTGCCTCACTGCAAAATTCCCACCGCTGTGGATTGCCCAGTCAAAGGACATGTTTCTGCCGCAGTTTGTATACAGTCTATGCAAGGAGTACATGGAAACTCCAGTGAGGAAATAAAAGTTTTCAACCTGTAGAGGTAAGTAATTTGTTGATTGTTGCGCAAATGCGTTTTCTGTTTTTAGGGCATTAAGCTTTCGTGGCATGAGCCACGAAAGCTTATAAGGTTAATTTGTGGGTTTGCATGAATCCCATGCTTTCTAAACGCACTGCATTTCACAGTTTTGAAGCTGCGCAAAGGCCACGAATGGACTATGACTCGTGTCCAGCACTATTAGCATCTGCGGATAGCTGTTTCGCCCTTTTGCGGCTAAATGGTGATATATATTACCGTAATTACTCGAATAAACGCCTCCCTCAAATAAACGCCGCAGGGACAAGCAAAAATATCATTAAATGCCGCCCTCAGTGTTCATGCTATATTTTATACAGATTGTTGGAAAACAAAAACTGATGATGTATGGGTTTTTAATCCACATGTGCATGTCGACAAGAATGGAAGGCTTATCCCGCAAGACGAAAGAGCATATGTTTCGATGGAAGCAAGTAGCTTGCCATATTTACGAAATATTAGCAGTGGTAATAAATACATGTACCTTCATATGCCTTTTTTTTATCCATTCAGTAAAGAATTAGTCATCAGGGTTTATTACCGGTATACAATAGACAGTTATGGATAATCTTCGCAGCTATCTTCTCCGTATAACTTTAATAAATAGTGTTATCGTTAAAAGTAATAAGTACTAAAGAATTACTATAGCTTCTTTAAAAAGATAATTTATAAAAATTACACTGAATTATTTTCCTCCAAAACTCGAAAGTATTTAAATTTGCAATGAAGAACGTTGATTTTGAAACTCAGTAAATTATCATTAATTGCACCTGAGCATTAATATTAGTTTCAATCGCTAGAAGGTAAAGAGTTTTATAATTATGTTTAGATTTAGATGATGGAGCAGCATTTAAACGACTTTTGGTCACGGAGAAGGCGTTGTTTCAAAACAACTATCCCCAAGTTGTGTTGGCCCATGCTGGCAGTAGCATGGCGTGTAATTATGATCTTATATTAAAAAAATTTGATGGATGTGCCATTCCAGTGCTCATGGGACCATCAGTATCGGGAAAGACTACCGCCTTGAAAGCTGTAATGAGTATATTTGGCATACGAAAATTTACGTGTGGTTAGTGGTTTTACTCATATGGCCAAATAAATGCATGCTATACTTTAGATACAATCTTGCATGGACCTTGAGTTGTGACGATTATTCCAAATGTTGCATCTATTTCAAGTTAACGATTCACCCAAATTTTTTTTAAACTTAAAATGTTTGTCTGCTTACAAAATAATTAAATAAAGTGCGTTTATTTTGTTCTTATAGTGCTTCATGTGACTTCAGTTTTTCGGGTTTGATCATTATTTGAGATAATGATCACTATTTGCCTTTTGATGAACTACTCCCTAAATTCCTGTGTTATACACTATAGCCAAACCGAATGAAAATTGCCGTGCCGAACGTTGAAACATGATCGAGCATCTCAAATTTCTTGAAATTAACAAAGAATTAATAAATATATGCACCTCAGTATAGACTCCTAAACACCATATGTTATAGGCTTTAAGCCCCGTTTACACTACACCCGATTTAAAGGTACGCGTGCCCATTTTAGCCGTGCCGTGCCGATAAATAGACTGTAGTGTAAACGGGGCTTTAGCAGCTATAATAACTAATTGCTATGAACGTAGACAAAACAATTAAGCCATGTAAGCAAAATATAACTCAATATCGCAAGCCAAGATCTTTAAAAACTCTACAGGGGTTAGACCTAAGTTAACAATCTTATCAGGTTTTTCAAGGGTAAATATGCCTGTAATCCGTGAGTTAGGTTGCGTGGCTTAAAGTAGCTTATAATACAAAACGTTTATGATGCATCATTGCCAAGGTTGTATTCAGTTCGCTTTATATATAAATTTGTTATCGTACTACTAACAAACTTTTGTGACCAAGTAAGTATATTGAACTTGTTAACAAGCTTTTTTTTTTCAGAATCCAGCAGCAGATATATAGAAAATCGACAAAGCAACACAACTATTCCATTTGGTTGGGATGATGCGTCCGATATGAAGGTCCTAAAAAATGTTTCAGTCAATTCTTTTAATGGCGTAAGTATTATATTGACCACATATTTATGCGTTACGCATAACCATTACCAAAGCTCCAGGATTGAAAATGAAATTGTGTTTCGAGCAGCCAATCAGCGTACGTGTTGGAAATTGATTGGATGACAATTAGACCGTGCACACGTATAACGCTTTTGACTGTTTTTGGTTTTGCGCAGAAATGACAGCAAACAATGCAAAAGCAGTAGCAATCAATTTGCAGCAGAAATTAAATCTAATTTAATATATTGAAAAAACTTTAACTCGGACCGCGTGAACAATTAATTAAGCGTCTTAAAACGATAATGAAAAGATGCAAAAAATTACAGTCTTATAGTAACTTGGTATAGGTTTGCAATTTCACGCATGTTTGTATGTAATTGTCTGGTAATCATATTGACCCACCCAAAATAGCAAAACAGCAACTTTATTATTCATACTCACATCACCCTACACTCACAGTAGCCCTTTACACTCCGCACGAAGTCTTGTGAAATCGAAGTCCAGCCCAGTTTTTTATCGCAGCGATCACGATTGTTATACGATTATATAGAAAATTTTTACTTTTAGCCGTCCCAGTGAACATATTTATACAGCGATCGTAACGATCATACTGAAACCAGGCTTTTGCAAGCCGTCTTTAATTAACTTGTCTACTTATTATACATGCACTCTGTAGTGTGGAAGTTCCACAATGAAGAACACCTTGCAGCCGCATACTGTTCCCGTGGTCTCCACGAACCTTGACACATCGGAAAAAAAGTATGTGTGTTCATACAGTATAATCACTATAATACTGCGTATATGTGAGAGTATACACGATCCTTCGGGTTAATGCCAAAATAGTTATAAGATTCTTCATTATATGTCAGTTAGGTGGGTTTCACTATAAGGTGGGTTTTACTATTATTTTTGAAGTACTTGAAATTAACCACGAAGTTAACGCTAAAATTTTACGTACATGACTGATCTAAACGTATAGCTATCATTCATATAGGATTAATTCTCGGTGGTTGCGAATTGAATTTAAAGCACTTTCGCCAAGGCTAACTGGAAAGGATAAAGTCTTAGCTGAGATGAATGTTAAAGCAGCTATGAATGAAGCGCACAAAAGCATTTGCGTTGTCACTACCTGTATGCATAACAATCTCGAAGAATGCACAGAAAACGACACTTACTTCACTATTTTGGAAGAGCTAGAGGAAGAAATAGAAAAAAAGGGCATGCAAATTGATGATAGAGTCAAACTTATGATGGGACTTCTGCTTTTCTCTGCCAAAAAGGTAAATATAGTATGTAGTATGTAATACTGAAATATGTACGGATTAAATATAGCCTCATAAATTAGACTGTCACAGTGTCAGTGTATGCATGTCAGTGAAAATGCGGACTATGTATGTGCATGTTTTTTTATCTCCAGTATCTATCGTATGAAACTGAATAATACAGCCGTAAACGCAGGGTTTGATTGAAAACGTTCTATAGGATCCAGTTTAAAATAGCAGTTGCCTAAATTTCATATACTGTACGTATAAAAGACGTGATAATCTGTATTTTGCCGTTGGAAAACAGAGCTACAACGACGTCTAATATTTTAGTTACTATAATTTCCGGATTTATTTTTTCTATTATATATAGTCTGGTATTATAAGCTTTTCTAGTTATACCCTTGTCCTGTTTGTTGAAATTCTCAAATTCTCAATTGTTCTTTATGTTCCTGTAGTAGGTTAAGCTTTGTTTAAGTTCGCTATTATATATCATTATTTCTATGCAGATTTTGGAAAAAGTTGATCTAGCTGACGATTATGTCTTGGTATGGGAGACAATGAAAGAAGTTATTTTGCCAGGCTACACATTAAGAGAATCAGAACAGCAGCCCACATCGAATGAGAAGTGTCAGAATAATGCAAATGTAATTCATAAACTTCTACATGATCACTTGCTCCCTTTAGCGGCCAAAGAGGATCCAAATTACGTATGTTTTCTTGCTTCTTTTACTTTTTAGTTGCATATTATTTTAATTTCACACGCGCGCTTACATTTTAAGCCATATAAATCCATAGTAGAAACTATGAGCGTTACCAAGAAAAAATAAAAATAAACTAGATAATATACAGTCATTTAAAATAAGGTTGTTAAGACCAGAATGTTTCGCCAGCCTCTTACTCATGGTCGGAAAGCCAGAATATACCGGCAAAGCATTAATCTGGTTTTAGTAGCCTAAATTATGCAAATAAACACTATAACCCTGGGTTAGCGTTAACCGGCTTTTGAACAACCGGCCCCTGTATCCTTGCGTGAAGTATACAAATATGATAATTATATGCCCACTTGATTTTCGATGTGTTATAAACCTACTTAAAACTATCATTTTGGCCCACTCTGTTGATATTGTTCAGTCACTTTGACTATGGTCTATAACAACCATAATTGAAATAATCTGATATAATTTCCTTAAATTTGCAAAGGTGATGCGTTTTATTGATAATGACCATAATCCTTCAAAATGCACATGCGGAAAGTCGGTGGTGTTCCACGTTAAAGATGTGGTGGAGTTCCTGAGAAAAAAAGCGTCAGTAACTGGCGATCAGTTATTGTCATCAGTAACTGAAAATTCAGTTCGTCGTTTCATAAAATCGAGAGATATTGGTTGCGTTGGGGTGCAAGTACGATTCCGACGGAGGCCCAAGCAATGTAACGCGGCACATATACAGAGGATCTGGTTTGATCCAAATGACCTCTCTGTTTTGGATGAAAGTAAGAATACAAAAGGCGTCAATTAATTAATTAATACGATGACATTTGCCTGTAGAACTGTTGAACAGGCGTTTAATTAATTAACAAGACGCCCGGTAGGCGTTAACTCGGGCTGTGTAGCCGGTAAATACACTGCACTGAAACTGAGCTATATTGATACACTGTAAGTACGCGACTGTCCGCGCGGATGACTAAGCCTGCGACACGAAAAAAAAATAATAATCGCGAAACCTAGACTCGGCTAGACCTAGACCACAGTAGCCCGAGTAATTAATATTACGTAGCTACTATTTTCGGTTATATATATAGCATCTCCTTTATTTGATTAAATTTATTTGAACGTAATAGTTTTACTGACTGAGTACTTTTTAGGAGACCTGCCTATTGTTCAGTATACGCTTTTAATTTAACTTTTGTATTTTATTCACAGAACTTGGGAAGAGGAATGATAAAAGTGGGACAAAAGTGCAAACCATTCTTGACAACGACAGTGTTTTGACAAATGTAGAAACCATTCTTGACAACGACAGTGTCTTGCCAAATACACAAACCATTCTTGACAACGACAGTGTCTTGACAAATGTAGAAACCATTCTTGACAACGACAGTGTCTTGCCAAATGCACAAACCATTCTTGACAACGACAGTGTTTTGACAAATGTAGAAACTATTCTTGACAACGACAGTGTTTTGACAAATACACAAACCATTCTTGACAACGACAGTGTCTTGACAAATGTAGAAACTATTCTTGACAACGACAGTGTTTTGACAAATACACAAACCATTCTTGACAACGACAGTGTCTTGACAAATGTAGAAACTATTTTTGACAACGACAGTGTTTTGACAAATGCAGAAACTATTCTTGACAACGACAGTGTCTTGCCAAATACACAAACCATTCTTGACAACGACAGTGTTTTGACAAATGTAGAAACCATTCTTGACAACGACAGTGTCTTGACAAATGTAGAAACCATTCTTGACAACGACAGTGTTTTGACAAATACACAAACCATTCTTGACAACGACAGTGTCTTGACAAATGTACAAACCATCTTTGACAAGGGTGCCTTGGCAAATACACAAAAAACAGTTGAAAATGACGTTCAAAACCTTAAAAGCAAAGACAGCAAAGGTGGTAAAAGAAAACGGAGAATGGCAGATGGTTTGTTCGATAAATTGCACAGTGGACTCAAAGGTATATTATGCACGTTCTAATTTACTCCTCACATTTATCACAACTCACAAATTGAGAATACTGACCCAAACCATATTTTTAGATAAACGTACACGAAATGGTAAATAAGGTTAATTACATCGATGGAGCCGGAGTGTTAACTGCATGGTGTTGCTGTAGTACTTGTGGACTACGTGATCTGGCAAAGTTGTTAAACATTATTTAATATGTTTTTGTGTTGAAATTTGGTTGGCATATATGGGCGAACATAATTAGAGTTTAAATGCTGAACGCAAATAGCGACGAGATATTACATACTTCATTATAAGTTGCTTCATGCAATCTTAACAATATGTCAATGTTAGCATATGTCTTGATATAAAAAACAATAATCAATAAAGTACTTGAGTTTTAACATCAACATTGTGGGACATAAATAAATTAATTAATGTGAATATAAACTATATGCTAAGCCCATTAGTGGAAATGACACATTATGTCAACTTGATCTTAAGCCTTGTTTAAACGTTACCGGACGAATTTAGGTCTGAAATTCGTTCATTTTCGCCTGTTTACACGCAAATTTGTTCTTTACCGTGTATAAACAAGGCCTTTGGCTTGGTGGTCAGAGCATTTCACAAACATCGAAAAGGCGTAGGTTCAATTAGCCATTTCCCAATCGAGCAGGGTACTGTGTTTAGTCGGGAACCGCAAAGCATCCATGGACTGTTTGGAGGGACAAATGATTTCAGACTTATATTTCCTGTTCCTCCAAACAGTCCATAGATGCTTTGCGGTTCGCGACTAGACCCAATCCCCTGCTCGATTGGGAAATGGCTAATTTCTGCCGGACGGCCAATAGTTGATGAATTCTTTTCAACTGTCCCTGGCGTGTATCAATTTCCACTCAAAATTAAGACCAATTTAACCTATTCTTATTTTTAAATGCTTACTTTTATACGGCGCAAATCTCAAAACCGTCAAATTTCAAAGTCCTTTTTGAGTTTTAAAACCTTTTTCCAGATGAACTCTTTTTGCCATTTTCTCAGTGGTAAAACAATATTTAAGTTAAATAAGCCTTCTATGACACCAATGTATAAACTGTAAACCGTTTCAGCATCCCATAATGTGAAATAACCAGATCGAAAAAAGTTGATAATAGAACACAAAACACAGACTTCCAAGAAATTTGTAGTATTTTCTTCAGGTGTAGATCCACTAGGTAATATATTTTTTTGCGTCTGTAAAATGTGCTTAACACGAGGCGAAGATTTGGTTTTCCTTCTAACTTTGACGACTCTTGTCTTGCAAGTACATCCACCACATTTACCAACGCACTTGCATCTGTCGCAACAAGATTTAAATTTAATCATGCAGTTGCATCGCTTATAACTTTTATATTTCTTTAACGGCTTTGCTTTTCTATTTTTCTGCGCTTGTGTCGTTTGTCCACACCTACAACCTGTTAAAAGCAATTTAGATTCATCGTTTTCAAACTCAGTAAACTCCTTATGACGTTTCACGTGAAAATTACTCGTTTGAGCGCGCCCCGAGAATAGCAATGCTGTTGATCAAAGCTGATGAGATTACAAATTGTTCACCCCTTTTGTCTTGCATGATGTGTTTCTTTGTTTTGCCAGCGCGTCGTCGAGCTGGCCGCGTAGTAAATCGTAAACTCCCTATTTTTATACAAGGGCGTACAATAGACCTTTTTGGTAATTACGTCACAACTACATGGAAGCGACGCTGTGGGGCCAGGAATCGCTTATGTAATATAAAAATATTATATCTTGGCCCCTTAGCCTCCCTTCCATGTAGTTGTGACGTAATTACCGAAAAGGACTACTTGAAACTGCACTGACTTGTTGTCAGCCAGTCAGGCGCTCTAGCCGGCGCGCTGAAGCCGGAGTATCTTGCTTTCTAATACTGTTTTTCAGTAAATTTAGAACTTAACAATAAAATGGCTGCGACTTGAAACAAGGTTAATGCATACTGATTTATGTGCATGCATTGTTTACAAATACATTACAAATCATGAAGCACTTAATTCTGTTACAAGGAATTGTCCCTATTCATTACTCTATCTTTAGCAGCAATGTGCGCAATGTCGAGCCCTTGAGAGTTTTTTTACTATCATTTATTTCTTACTGCGCATGTTTGTTGCGAATTTTTTAGACAATAGTCATAAAAATCGTCTAGTGGAGAACCGTTTTCTATTAAGCTTCTGTTGTACTAAATATTAGCGCGCTATAAGGGGACAATGGGATTTCCCATGATATATTTCTTTAACAGGAAAGAAAAAGAAAGAGAAATTTCCCAGGATACTTGTCATTTCTTATACAGACAGTTCAAAAGTCTTTTCCGATGATATATCAAAAGAATCCCAAATGCAATATCGGCGAACGTCGGGCACACTTCATGACTTACGAAATTTTACAAAAAATACGAACAAGATTTAACGCCCACCGCCGTGCCGGAATGCCGCTGAAATCTCATCGATTTTTGGCTTATTGAGTATTATCGGACAAGCCACAGAAATTCTACATACCTTTACGTCCAGGTGTTGATGATTTAAAATTTTCTTTACAGTCCACTACATTACGCGACTCTGTTGTGTCGACAGTGCCTAAAACGGTAATTATATTAATAATGTAGTAATATAGTAACTGTTAATATGGGTATGATAAAATGAATTGCAGTAAATTAATTGGTAGATAATGATTATTATTATTACAATTAGATGTGACCCTACCCGATTAATAGCAAGTTCACATTCCGCGTATTCACATGCACATACTGGGAAACAACAATACCTGAAGGATGCAAAGGTACTATGGGCGAAACTGCGTTATAGTGACCTGGTCCTGACGACGTATATGCCAAGAAAATTGGTGTTGCGGTCATGACAAACCCACGTGGACATACGTTAATTATAGGAGTGCTGGGTTCCGATGTTATTATTCCGAGTGGAATTCCCAATACATTTGCCATTGCCATTGGCATAAGATCACCGAGATTACCTCCAAAAAAACCAGGCCTTTCGTAATGTTCGACTTCAGATAAGTAGTCCACATTATCTGGCAAAAAACTCGCATAATCAGAAGCGAAATCACCTCTCCATTCTTGGACGATTAGATTCCTCAATCTTGTCGATAATTCTTGCACAGACATTGTCGGTAACAAACCAATGTCCCTAAGATGATCAGCGATTACTTTGTAAGCTCCTTTGTTCAATACAGTTGAAAGGTGAAATGCAACAGCGGTAAAGAAGCAGTTCCCATCACCTGGAACCTCCACCTCTTCAAGTCCAAAAAATTGAAGATGTCCTGTGAGTACCGCCTTTGTACCATCTGTAGTTGCCGCAGTGGCAAAATGTGAGCGCATGTTTCTTAGTGCATTAAAGGTATTTCCATATTCAAGACCAATTAGATGTGCAAGATTAGTTTTCAAAAGTAAACGCGTTCCTCCAATGTGTTCCAAACCTTTATATAATTCATAAAAAATAATAGCTGAATCAGCAATGGCCATTGCCATATTATTATCTCTACCTTTGTTTTTGGCGTATGTGTGTTCATCTTGAATATCATCACTTGTTTGCAGTGATGATGAGATAGCGTTTCTGATATTACAAATTACTTCTTCGCTCAACTCATCTAACGACTTGTAAATCATAACATTTTTTTCTGGTATAATAGCTTCTAACTCACCACCAATCTGTCTAAAAGTTTCAAAACCGAAATTTTCCACTCGTTTGGAAAAGTCCGGTGGATCTTTTGAACAAGCCATAAGTTTTTTAATTGAATTATTTCCTTGGTTATTAATTTTGAAAAAAAGCCTGGAGCATCTTACGTATGCGGTCTCCAGTCCAATTTTATTTATCTTTAGAACATTGTTCATATTTCTGTGAAGTCGTTCATTTCGCGATGTTGATACATTAACAGGGATTCCACTAAGGCAGCCTTTCACAATATGCAACTTTATATTGCAGATAGCTTTTTTTGCCGCTTGATTCAAAATATATTCTCCCTTCCACGTCTTAGATTTCCACCATCTTTGGAAACTTTCAAGATTTGCAATTAATGTTTCTTTATCGGGAGTTGGTTGTAATCTTTTGATTCCAAGATCATTTGATTGGCGAAAAATTAATCCGTACCCTTTGCATATATCTGTATTTAATCTTATTGCCATAGGTAAAGTGGTTACAAATCGCTGTACAGCGTGAAAAAGATCTAATTTTACCAAAATGTTTGGAAAGAATTGGGACTGAAATTGACTTCTCCATTTACAGCAATTATCAATGACAATACCTTCTAAATCAGTATTTAATCGTTCAAACCTGTCCTTAAGTTCTCTAAAAATGCCACTTACTTCATTGAATGATTCTCCTTTAGTAAATCTCCAATGAATAATTTTACCGTTATTGTCCAAAACAATAAATACACATTTCATCAACTTTATCCAGCGTCCGTCGCTCTCTCTAGTGAAGCCAATGTTGCCTGCACTTTTAAACGTGTGATCGCATGCAAGCCATCTAGATGTACGACAAGCCATGTCGTCGTAAAAGAGCTGATCGAACAACAAAGAATACGATACAAACACTGATCTAATTATTTTTTCGTGTGGGAATGGAAACGCCTTTTGATCAAATGGCGGAAAACTCTGCCTCTGGATAACGTTTTCACTAAGTTTTAATGTTGAGCTGTCTTGCTCGTACCGTAACCTAAGACGCCAGTAATATTGCTCATATTGATTACACACAATATCCTCGATCGAATGAAAACTTAAACCATTGTCGACCATTGAAGATAGCTGGGTTAACATATCAACTGTGAAACCCGCCCGATTAGTTAGGAAAAATGGAACAAAAACCGACGATGGAAGCGCAGAAAGGATCGATGGATGATGCGCAGGAACTTGATGATTTGACGAACAAAGGTAAATATGAGAAACAAGAAGGATCGCAGAATTTGTGTCATAAACAACTCGAGGTTCATATGATGAGCTGGCCCATGTTTTATCTGCCCACTTTCCAGATCTTCGTAAACAGGTTGCCGAACAAAATGGACATGAAAATCGAGAAATAAGGTCAGGATGACTAAAAATCACGTCCCACAACAAGATAGGAGGAGATGTATACCATTCTGTATTGGGCAGATTGTCAGACCTAGCGCTGGGCCATTCCCTCACAAGCAAAGAGCCGGACGGACTCTCGCAAACAGCCTCTTCAAATAATTTAATCGCCCGTTTAATCTTAACAATTGTGATTTCCGAGATATCCATGCATCCACAAATGCAACTGGAGCTCAAAAAAACAAAAAGAAACAAAAAACATTTTGAAGAATCTTTACTGAGAATCAACATCATAACAGCGAAAATGATCTGGTAACGTAATGATCTACGCCTCACTTTAAGTGATGTCTGGTAATGTCCAGTGATGGTTAATGATCTCTAGCGATGTCTAGTGATATATGTCTAGTGATGTTTAGTGATGGATAATGATGTCTAGTGATATGTCTAGTGATGTCTAGTGATGTATAATGATGTCCAGTGATGTTCAGTGATGTTTAGTGATGCATAATGATGCTTAGTGACGTCTAGTGATGTCTAGTTATGTCCAGTGATGGATAATGATGTATAGTGACGTTTAGTGATGTATATAGTGATGTCCAGTGATGTCCAATGATGGATAATCATGTCTAGTGATGTACAATGATGTCTATTGATGCTTAGTGATGTCCAGTGATGCATAATGATGTCTATCGATGCTTAGTGATGTCCAGTGATGCATAATGATGTCTACTGATGTCCAGTGATGTATAATGATGCTTGGTGATGTAGAGTGATGCATAATGATGTCTAGTGATGTAGAATGATGTCTATCGATGCTTGGTGATGTCCAGTGATGTCTATTGATGCTTGGTGATGTCTAGTGATGTATAATGATATCTAGTGATGTATAATGATGTCCAGTGATGTATAATGATGTCCAGTGATGTATAATGATGTCTAGTGATCTATAATGATGTCCAGTGATGTATAATGATGTCCAGTGATGTATAATGATGTCCAGCGATGTCCAGTGATGTATAATGATGTCTAGTGATGTATAATGATGTCCAGTGATGTATAATGATGTCCAGCGATGTCTAGTGATGTATAATGATGTATATGATGTCTATTGATACTTAGTGATGTATAATGATGTCAGGTGATGTATAATGATGTCCAGTGATGTATAATGATGTCTAGTGATGTATAATGATGTCCAGTGATGTATAATGATGTCTATTGATGCTTGGTGATGTCCAGTGATGTATAATGATGTCTAGTGATGTATAATGATGTCTAGTGATGTATAATGATGTCTAGTGATGTATAGTGATGTATAGTGATGTATAATGATGTCTAGTGATGTCCAGTGATGTATAATGATGTCCAGTGATGTATAATGATGTCCAGCGATGTCTAGTGATGTATAATGATGTCTATTGATGCTTAGTGATGTCCAGTGATGTATAATGATGTCCAGCGATGTCTAGTGATGTAGAATGATGTCTATTGATGCTTGGTGATGTATAATGATGTCAGGTGATGTATAATGATGTCTAGTGATGTCCAGTGATGCTTAGTGATGTCCAATGATGTATAATGATGTCTAGTGATGTCTAGTGATGTATAATGATGTCTAGTGATGTATAATGATGTCCAGTGATGTATAATGATGTCCAGTGATGTATAATGATGTCTAGTGATGTATAATGATGTCTATTGATGCTTGGTGATGTCCAGTGATGTATAATGATGTCTAGTGATGTATAATGATGTCAGGTGATGTATAATGATGTCCAGTGATGTATAATGATGTCTAGTGATGTATAATGATGTCCAGTGATGTATAATGATGTCTATTGATGCTTGGTGATGTCCAGTGATGTATAATGATGTCTAGTGATGTATAATGATGTCTAGTGATGTATAGTGATGTCTAGTGATGTATAGTGATGTCTAGTGATGTATAATGATGTCCAGTGATGTATAATGATGTCCAGTGATGTATAATGATGTCCAGCGATGTCTAGTGATGTATAATGATGTCTATTGATGCTTAGTGATGTCCAGTGATGTATAATGATGTCCAGCGATGTCTAGTGATGTATAATGATGTCTATTGATGCTTGGTGATGTCTAGTGATGTATAATGATGTCTAGTGATGTATAATGATGTCAGGTGATGTATAATGATGTCCAGTGATGTATAATGATGTCTAGTGATGCTTGGTGATGTCTAGTGATGTATAATGATGTCTAGTGATGTATAATGATGTCCAGTGATGTATAATGATGTCTATTGATGCTTGGTGATGTCCAGTGATGTATAATGATGTCTAGTGATGTATAATGATGTCTAGTGATGTATAATGATGTCTAGTGATGTATAGTGATGTATAGTGATATAATGATGTCTAGTGATGTCCAGTGATGTATAATGATGTCCAGTGATGTATAATGATGTCCAGCAATGTCTAGTGATGTATAATGATGTCTATGATGCTTAGTGATGTCCAGTGATGTATAATGATGTCCAGCGATGTCTAGTGATGTAGAATGATGTCTATTGATGCTTGGTGATGTATAATGATGTCAGGTGATGTATAATGATGTCTAGTGATGTCCAGTGATGCTTAGTGATGTCCAATGATGTATAATGATGTCTAGTGATGTCTAGTGATGTATAATGATGTCTAGTGATGTATAATGATGTCTAGTGATGTATAATGATGTCAGGTGATGTATAATGATGTCCAGTGATGTATAATGATGTCTAGTGATGTATAATGATGTCCAGTGATGTATAATGATGTCTATGATGCTTGGTGATGTCCAGTGATGTATAATGATGTCCAGTGATGTATAATGATGTCTAGTGATGTATAATGATGTCTAGTGATGTATAGTGATGTCTAGTGATGTATAATGATGTCCAGTGATGTATAATGATGTCCAGTGATGTATAATGATGTCCAGTGATGTATAATGATGTCCAGTGATGTATAATGATGTCTAGTGATGTATAATGATGTCTATTGATGCTTAGTGATGTCCAGTGATGTATAATGATGTCCAGCGATGTCTAGTGATGTATAATGTCTAGTGATGTATGATGTCCAGTGATGTATAACGATGTCCAGTGATGTATAATGATGTCTAGTGATGTATAATGATGTCTATTGATGCTTAGTGATGTCCAGTGATGTATAATGATGTCCAGCGATGTCTAGTGATGTATAATGATGTCTAGTGATGTATAATGATGTCCAGTGATGTATAACGATGTCCAGTGATGTATAATGATGTCTAGTGATGTATAATGATGTCCAGCGATGTCCAGTGATGTATAATGATGTCCATTGATGTATAATGATGTCCAGTGATATGCAATGATGTCTAGCAATGCCTAGTTGCGTGTAAGGATGTATATTGATATGTTATGATGGGTATCTATGATGAATTATGGCTATTGATGTATATATGCCAGCTAAAAACAAGTGCGATTTTACTATTGGTGTATACTGGACATAAACTTATTACCCTAAAAATGACACAATTACCGGTGGGATATTAGTGCCTGTATCTAACGGGTTCAATATCCGGTGTACATTAAATTCAGTACTTGTTACTTTGGATTGTTAATAAATGTTTACCAAGCTAAAACAGCTCTCTTTTATTGCTTTTTATATAAACTTGGTTGAGTATTGTAGCGTCGAAGGTATAATATATTAAACACGGAAGAAAGCATCATTATTTTCATTTCAACACCTAAATCGGAGGAATTATTTCAGTGGAAAATGTCATAATATATTTAACTTCGAAAAGTGCTATGTGTCTATTTTGTGGTCTGTAAAATATGGCCCAGGATCGTCACCGTTTTGTTGTTATAAATGGCATTTAAATACTGGAAATGTTGACGAGAAATGGTGTGATACACCGTGGACAATGTAGGGGCAAATCCTAAAGGATTTCGCCTTGCGTTGCGCTTTATGGCGGCTGTTGAACAGCCGGAAAAAATTGACGAGAATTCGACTCAAAACGAGGAACATGACAATGTTAAGCCCATATCAGGCAGTGTTTCGTCCACAAATTTGCTCTCTGTATCGGCTTCTTCAAACGTGCATCGTTTGGTAGTTGTATCTTCAAAGATTAGACATCCTTCGGCATTAGAGACCGCAGCTTTGAACGGTGTTACTATACTCATTTATCAACAAGATGGTGAAGAATTAGATAGTTTGCTTTTGAAAATAAAGGAAGCTTGTACTCGCACGAAGCCCGTCAGCATCGCTTTTTTGGCTCATGGACATCCTGGCAGTATGGTTTTATGCTCTGGGAGAGGAGAAAAGGTGAGTGAATATGCGGAAAATGAAATGATGACAAATGTTTTGACGGGCATATGATGATTGATGCAGCTAGACAACGTTTAGAAAGAAATTAATTACGGAATATCAATTCACATAATTTCAGTTTATGTAAGTTCCCTAAAAGTTGTCGATCTTGTGAAGATCTCGTACCTCTAAAACTCTTGGGGAATAGTGGTTTATTCCTTCTAAGCAATCGTTTTATTACACAACTTATTTGTGTTAGCAACACGTTAGGTTTAATATTAACTGAATGGCCATAAATTCACCTGTTAGGATTGAGTAAATAATCTGAGACACTTAAGCCGCAGTTAATATGTAAATATTACAAAGAATGCATATATATTTCTCCAGCCTTTTTGTTATAATTCTCAACTAATACCTCTGATGTAGAATTACTTTCTATGATACAGTGAACTTAGCCAAAGAGTAGAAATATTAGAATATCATTCTGAATAAATACTGCATGAAACAAGATAATCTGATTTGTAAAATTTGCCTAAAAATGCCTGAAGGTCATGATTTTCATTTCAAAAGAAGGGTATTTTGTTCTTCATTTCAATCTGTGTTTTTTTAAATTTTGATTGCATGCTTTCCCTTATTTTTTATTTGTACAGTATCTGTCAAGTCTGTATACAATGTTATTTCATTTTTACAGTTGAGGATCAATGTCATAGTTGAATGATTACGAACCCTTTTGTAGACTCAGTTCTTTAGAATGTCAATATTGTATAGAATGTGGTGCATTTAAACAAACAATGTCTCACCCTAGTAATTGGTTGTATTCTTGCTGAGATATTTCTAAAAAACTTTGATAAACATTTTTATGTAATCTATTAACTGGCACCATTTGTGATTGTATCGTTATCCTGCATCCTGCCTAGCAATTGTACTTGTGGGTTGAAGAATGCTATCAATCTCTTGCTTACCTATCAGTCAACAATGCACTTGCTAGGTCTTATGTGGATTGTATTTATAATTCAACAAATTTACCTCGCATATTAGGAAATCCAGGTTTGATTGAGCTAGCATTGTGGATATAAGAGTTTGTGAATGAGATATTCAGCCTAATCACCTGTAATGTGTGAGTTTTTCTTGTAAACAGTAAAGTATCTTGATTTAAAAGCCAATGAAAGAAACAAAGAAGAAATTTTGATATACTTCAATAAAGAGAGCTTGTGTTAGTTAACAAGGCTTATTGCTAGAGATAGTGTAGAGCTGTGCATAGCTAAAATGAATGTAATCTGTTTTAGGTATTATCCAAACCATCCTTGGCCGAAGATGAAGACATTAGAAACTTTTTCAAAGAAGTTGCGACGTTTATTGATAGAAGCGACTCTTCAGCACGACTTGATTTTCTGAATTGTCCAGTTTTATTGTCAACAGACTGGAAAGAGGTTGTCGAGGAGTTGGAGGCTATTGTCGAGGTTTGATTTTGTGATTGATTGATTGTAAAATATCTATACAAAACTGCATTGCAATAAGAGACTGAATTTCACAATTATTTACGTTAAATGAAAAATATACAAGGTTATCAACAAATTATCATGTACATCATATATTAGTAAAGTTTCCCATAAAGTTATTTGGATTAAATCACTGTCGTAATTTATAAAGTAATCTCATTTTCACAATGTCTGCAGGGATTGAATATCAACATGACCAAGGACATCATGGGGCCTGAGATATCTGGCAAGAAGCAGTCGAGCTCTGAACATGGAACAAGGTGGGGATTGTCATGCTTATAATAAACAGGGCTTGGATTTACTGGGGGATGTGGTGAGGCATGCACCCCCTAGCCTAGGCCAGACCAAGTGTGGGAAGCCCTATAATCCAGCCATCTCCCTCCTATGTACAAAACCTCTCTGGATCTATCCTTGCTTATCGAGGCAAAATCCCAAAACTGCATTTAATTTGGGAAGCTTTATTAACATTGCTGTAAAACAATTCAAATATTCTTTCAATTAAAGAATTTGAAAGTAATTGCATTTATTTTCCCTTTTCAATTCTTTATGTATTTTAAATTTCATTCACTTGTCCTAGTTGTGAGCCTGGAGATCTTTATTTCCAATCAGAAAAGCTCAGAAAATGGTCAGGTGCAACACCAAGGAGCATCAGCAATTTTGAAAGAATAAAAATTGTTGGAAAAGGTAAATACTTCATGTGTAAACTTTCATTTATTTTGAACGTAAATAACATCAAAACATGACAGGATATAGTTTGCCCTGTGGCTATAAAAGCAGTTGGTTATGACGGTATCACAAAATTACTTCTATCTCTTAGAGTTTCGTTTTGTACTTTATAAAAATATGACAATTTCAAGCGTGCTTCCTGGGGAACTGTCTCTTGGACTTTCAATATTATTTTGCCTTCAGGCAAAGCTAGTTGCGTGGATGTTTGAAATATCATAAGATAGCTGTTCAAGAAACGAACGTGTTTGTAGTGTAGCTAAGCGGCAATTTTACTGAACTTAGGGTCTTATGGTGCGGCTGTTTTGTACCGGAAGAAAGACGATGATTCGTTGGTGATCTTGAAGGAGATAAACATGCACGATCTCACTGCACAGGAACGGCAATTGGCGACGAACGAGGTAGCTGCAACAGCACTACATAATATATGCAATTCGGAAGGAGTGCGGTTAAGGATACTCCAGTTTTCATTGACGCAGTATTGCACCTCTCGTATATAAGTATATTTATGTCACGTTTTAGGCAAAGATTATGTCAAAACTAAATCATCCAAACATCATCAACTGCTACGATAGTTTTGAAGAAGATGGCACCATTTGGATAGAAATGGAATACGCTGACGGCGGGTATGACCTCAAAAAACTTCCATCTGGACTTGTAGAGAGTG
Source organism: Dendronephthya gigantea (assembly GCF_004324835.1). Classification (NCBI taxonomy): domain Eukaryota; kingdom Metazoa; phylum Cnidaria; class Anthozoa; order Malacalcyonacea; family Nephtheidae; genus Dendronephthya; species Dendronephthya gigantea. The sequence continues at coordinate 168,252 of NW_021163275.1, read as the reverse complement.
AAGCTATCTCCCTGTATCGATGCTCCACGAAGCATCTTTTTCACAGAAAGCTTTTCCTCGTCTGACCGTTGCATAATATTATGTATTCTTTTTCCTAGAACCCTGGCCCAGTACCTGACGAAACTAGATCGGGAGATGGAAGAGAAGGAAATTTTGAAAATGTTTTACGAGATGGCGCTTGCTTTACAATGCATTCATCAACATAAGATTTTACACAGGTGAAAAAAAACACACACATACATACACCCACGTCATAAGTCACCTCTATTCGTGAATTCGGAACTCGTACTTGAGGACTGCATGGTTCTCTCAGAGTCCATGGCACAAGACCCGTGGTCTAACAACTTTCCTATATTTCTAGGGATATGAAAACGCAGAATATATTTTTAACGCTGGAAGGCCACGTAAAATTGGGTGATTTTGGAATTAGTAAACAGCTTGGGAATACCAAGAGCAATGCTAATACTGTCCTTGGAACTCCCTACTATATCTCGCCTGAAATTGTGAGTTTCTTCTCTGTTCATCGTGTTTATATACCATAACGTGTATACTACTCGATCTTCTAAGTGGTAGAATGTGGCTCAGGTGACATACGTGGTTAATCAGTTCGTTTCTTGTTTTGATCTCATAGTGCGAAGGCAGGGATTACAATGAAAAAAGCGATATTTGGTCTCTTGGTTGTGTTCTCTACGAAATGGCAAATAAACAGAAGACGTTTGAGAGTACGAACTTACCCGCACTTGTGAATAAAATTGTTAAGGTACGCTCAAAAGCCGCGTCCATTGCTTCACTGTGTGTAGGCCTAATACACCTCTCTGAATATCCTTGCCATGTATTCCGTAGTCCATCTAACCTTGGGGGGCAAAAACTGAAAAAAGCTTGGAAGACAATTTTTATAAAAGAATAAGCTTTGAAAACAATCTTCACTATACTTCCATGCATTTTAAAGTTTTTATGCATTGTTTGACAGGGTCAGTTTGCTCCCATTCGTGGAAACTACAGCCAGGATTTCAAAGCGTTGGTATGTGCGGTATTGCTTCTTAAGCAGTAGAAATCTCGTTTCTTTTACATCTTTCATAAGTTTAGTTTGAACAAGGAAACAGTTTACACATCCTTGTTCACAAATGAGTATCGTAGTTCTGCAGTGCAATAAAAAATACAATTATTCTCTTACCAGGTTCGCGATTGTCTGCAAATTGAACCACAATACAGACCAGATGCTTCAGAATTAGTATCAAGAGTCCATGAAGTAAGTGGATGATTCCCTGGTCACACACGTGCATGACATTGCTGTTTCTTCAGCCTTCATATATTGCATGTAACAAAATAGAATAGCATTCGCACGCGTGTGACTAGCGATTCACCCAGATCAATGCAGCGTGTTTTTAGATAACTCTAGTTGAAAAACATGACATGCGATAGTCCACTGGAACCATATGATGACTAACCTTTGTTTTTCAATTCTAGTTGCTTTGTCAGTTCGACATGTGTGACGAGGAATCGTTGAAAAGCGCGCTGAATCCCAAGAGAAAGGAGAAACGAAGGTGAATTTTTTCTTCAAATTTGTCGTAGTTAAAATGAATTTTTTTTGAACTTTTATTTTGATTTTAGATCAATACTGTATTATGTCGATTTGGGATCAATGTCTGGTGTGGTGCCAATTAATCTTCCGGTGAAAATCTTAATTACTGACGTAAGTGCCTAGGAAAATAGTTGTATACAAACGGCTGCATTTCCTTTAGATCTTCTGTAAAGGATGCATGTGCCTACGAACCACCTAAAACAGTATTGTTCTTCATTTGACTTGAGGTAAAACTTTAAGACAACTGCAAGAATCAAACGTTGGTATTTAGTGGGTTTGTGTTTTTAGGTGAGCGTTGGTCGAAATCATGTTTGTGTCGTGAGCTCCGACAGCCGCGTGTTTACCTGGGGCGATAATAGCAAAGGACAGCTCGGTCATGGAGATCTGGTGGCTAGAGATCAGCCTACAGAGGTCGAGGGAGTGAAAGGAAAGAACGTTGTAACGTAAGTAGCTACATGAAGTATTGAACTCAAGCTGTCTAAAAGTGGAAGTATACGTTGGAGGGGGGAGGATCAGATGACTTCAGAAGACTAAATCAAAGTGTGACCGTGACTACCTCATCCAAGCTAATATGGATGTTTAAATATTGTTTTTTGCTTTTCTGAATCATCAGGGCCTGTAGCGGTGATCGGTTTACAGTTCTACTGACAGACAACGGTATCGTGATGTCATTTGGTGATGGCGACTACGGTTGCATGGGACACGGTGATTGGTCCAGCGTTTCCCGCCCAAAGTTAGTTGAAGGGCTTCTTGCTGTGGACACAGGCAGCCTTAGCTGTGGTCCACATCACGTGTCCGCCGTCTGCGATGACGGTAGCGTCTACACGTGGGGCTGTGGCGCTGATGGAAGGCTGGGGCAAGGTGACGAGGATAGCAGGTGAGTAACTTGGGGTAATTGGGTATTTTTTGGAGTATTTACAGAATCAGTGCAATATAGATAATTTATAAGTGAAATACTGGCATTGTTAGAGAATATTCAATTCATGAGGTCTCCACCAATTTTAAATGATTCATTTAAGGGTCTAACAATTAATGGGTAAATAATACAATTTTTTCTCGTTAGAAAAATTCCCACAAAGGTTGAATTTGGAGATAAAGTTATGATCACTAAAGCGCAATGTGGAATGGATGGTACAATGTTTCTAACGGACACAGGAACCTTGTACGCTTGTGGAAAGTAAGATGCTTGTTAAAAACGTTTCAGCTTTCGTTCTTGAGGCAGAAAATGTCATATCTAACTCTTTCTTTGTTTCTCCCAGGAATACAAACAATAAACTCGGGCTGAACAACAGACAAGGATTTCTCGTGCAAATGAAGAATCTTTTGACTAAGGTAAGGCAGTGGGGATCTTGAAAATTATCAAAAGAAATCCTTCTACGACTACTCATCCTTGATATACCTTTCCCCTTCCCCAGGTGCAAGTTGAAGGGCGGACGACACCCACAGCCCTGAAGATTCTAGCGCGCCATAGTGTTGTTGATATGTCCCTGGGACCAACTCACAGCTCGGTGCTCATGGAGTCGGGAAACTTGTATACATTTGGGGATAATAGACATGGTCAGCTGGGACATGGCAATGTTAAAACAGTCGAGTCTCCAGCCTGTGTTAAATCTCTGGTTGATAAACGTGTTACGGTAGGTTTGCTTTTGTAGAAGATTTGAACTTGTGTACTGCAGATTATTTTTTCTCTCGTAGTTATATCTCAATCAATTTATACTTTTATAAAATAATCATTATCCTAACACCATGGCTATTACTTCCTCTCAGATGATGAAATGCGGTGATTTATTTACTCTGACTGGAACAGATGAAGACACGATATATTTCTGGGGAAGCATGCCTTATGTTCACGTGGATTGCGACGAAATTGGACCAAGATCTGATGAGGCGTTTGAGAAGAAACATCGTCGAAATGCAAGCTCTAGTCTAAGTTCTGGAGCCTCCGAGAGTACAGTATCCTCACCCAGGTAGGATCCTGATTACAAATTTTTGCCACGAAAGGCGACAGCAAATCTAGTTTCCGGACTGTAATTCCAATTGCAACGAAAGACCAGCTACAAATTTACCAGTTTATTTAGATAGAAAGTTTTGATTTTAACCAGTAACAAATCCATGTTCTTTTCAGACCCAGTTCAGGCAAGTGCGATTACTCTCGTACGAGGCCAAGTTCAGGCTTGGATCACGATTATGTTGGCTCCCGAAGAAAAGACACGTTGTCCGAAAGTACAAATGCAAACCTGTGCGTCGATGGAAAACCCAGGTGAGCACGTTTTTATTATCCTTGTACTTGCATGCTTAACGTTCATACATATACATATAATTCCAGTCTAATATTTTGTATCTCTGAGGGCAAGTCTTGAAACGTTATTACTCTCATATCCTAAATTTTCGAAGCAAAATCTTGTGAGTTTGAGATACACCGAATATATTAGCGAGTTTGAGTCTTTGAGGTCCACCAAATCTACGACGCAGACCTTAAGTAATACTGCCGTTGTTTCCATGCACAGTTTAACAACAGGTATAAAAAAATTTCCCTTTTGGTAAAATGAAGTCAAAGCCAAAGTATATATAAACACTAGCGGCTGTTTTCATGTCACGTCTGCCTCGTAGATTTGCTGCATCTTGAACTCCCTATTTGCCTGGTGGAAAACGGAGCTAAACTGCTAAAGCTCATGCAATATCACTTAGAAGACCTAATGAACTGTCTAATTATTTGATGTACTACTTTTCGTTCTCAAGTTCTGCAAGTGGTGATCGACCTAAAAGCGGTTTCTGGCGTAATCAAGGCAATTATCTCCGAGATTGCGTGTCGCGAAGCAACCTCTCGCATTGTCGTATCGCCGGCTGCCTTCGTGTGAATGATTGCGATCCAATCTCTGTCCCAACCCTCCTCTTCCAGTGGGACGCGATCTGTGGACCGAGCGAGAAGGACGGGGATTATCCCGTGTTTCTTAAACGCATCTCGGGTTACGCCGAAAACACGTTTGTTCAGATTGACACGACTGCGCCGGCGCCACGGAAGAAATCGAAGCGAAGGTCGACGAAACGCGAAGAAGGTCCGATGAAGACCGTAGCCGAACGGAGAACGTCGTCCGAAATCAGCCTAAGGCAGCAGCAGTCGAAAAATGGACTCGATGATTCCGGAACGAGGTAAGATTTCTCGCCTTTTTGAAGACTTAAGCTTCAGGAGACTTCTGGGGATTTCAGGGGACTTCTGAGGACTGTTGTTGGGTTGCTAAAAAGGTGTAAGCAAAGTTACCGATTAGTTAAAAACGAAATTCCTCCGGGTTGGATTTCAGTGATATGCAGTTGACTGATCTCAATTTCACTTGTTATTTCGTAGTCTACGTCGTCATACTGATTCGTCCACCGCCGATCAATCCAGTTCGTCAGAAATGGACACGATTGGAGATGTGAGTATAATGTCAAGCCTCTGACTTCTTTAGTCCTATCACATAGCGAAGTAAATAGTAAAGGGTATTGGTTTTCCCATGCACCTGGATACACTCTAGGTATGGGTTCATGATTTCAATGAAGGCAAGCTTTTCATCTCAGAGATGTTTACTTGCTTTGGTGAACATATTTATATGCATGCACATCGTCTAAAGCAGAAGCCTAGGAAGAATAATATAACGAATTGTGTCTTGTTCGCCAGGCTCCGACATGGTTGAAAGACGAGCTGAAAGACGGTATAAAGAAAGATAAAAACTTCGACGTTGACGACGGTATTTCTTCCGTTGATGAGAGCGCTGGCTCGGACCTTGAGGAAGAGGTCTTTATTAAACCAAAGAAAGATCTCGCGACAAAAAAGCCGGGAATATCGCAGGGAAAACCTTACACAAAGTATCGGACGAAGACCAAGGGGGGCGCCGAGACGAAGAATGTTGGAGGAGTTGCCTTGGAAACCCCTGCTGATGACGTAAGTGCAATTTTGAATTACGATTCCTATGAATCGAAGAGCAGATAGCCTGCTCACAGAGTGAATTACGGGGGAATTAGAAGACCTCTCGAAGAGCAGAAGACCCTGGGTACGACGAGATCATGTCACAATAATCTTAACATGAAGTTTTGCTTTTTTTCAGGCTGCGGTGTTGCCGGGTCAAGTGCCCGCAGATGGTGCCCAGTCCTCGCAGTCACGTCAACCGCGGCGAAAACGAACAAAAGTACAACTGAACTGTGACGTGTTTTATCAACCTGGCGTTCCTCGTACGAAGCACAGCGGTGTCACGGCAAGCCTTCGTGCTCCGGTAGGCACGGAGAAATTACGACCAGCCAGTGTTACCTCAGAGAGCGGCGTCGAGATGACACCGACGGAACAACACGGCTCGATGGAGGTTAGTTTGTCTTGAGTTGTCATGACGCTTGCTATAACGGTGCGATAAAAACATCTCATGTTTCCAACAGAAGTTCTGGAAGAAACGCGAAGCATGATAAACAATAGAACTCGTTTTAAATGCGATTAGTGTTGCGCACACAAAAGTGTGCACACACATGGCGTCTGTCTTTGTTTGTTGTGTTCAGCAGATGTTCTGTCGCGCTGCGCGTTATAGTTGAGCTACTGTAGTGTACGCATCACCTCGTTCTTTAGACTTCATCAAAGCAACGCAGTATGGTTATGTGGATTAACAGAAGATTAGGCGTTGATAGTGTTAAAATGTTAAGCTTTATGAGTGACCTCATAATATGTTGCTAAGTGAAACTCCTCTTTAAAACCTTTCTGGGATTTTAAATCTCGCACATTTCGTTTTGTCGTCGCCGAAGGTAACTTTATAATTGGATGTACGTTACGCGTGAATCGAGCTCGCAACGGCCGCCGAGCGCTCGTACGTTTTAGCCCGGCATTCGTATGGTAGGATATTGCGTTAGGTCAAGATGACTCCCGCGCCAACCAAGGAGCAAGCATCACAAAAGGTAAAGAATGTCTGTAGGCGAACACGTTTCACGTTTTGTGGGGGTGTAGTCGGAAAGCTTTGAGCATAAGCAAATACCTCTTGTGGCTGAAATAATGAGAACTATTTTCAGTACGTGACACACTCTTTGGAGGAAAATGTCTTTGTTCCAAGTACTCGATTCGAGTCCTCGGCATTGCTCGCTTTTATTCATCAATCTTGTGTTATTTTCTGATGCTCTCTCGTTCTTGAAACAAAAGGTCCAAGAATCCAGATTCTTACATATATTAGGAAGTCCAGTGTTAGGTTTCACACACAACTTGTCAAAATGTAAAAAAAACAACGGTGCAATTCTTCATCCATCCATCATTGTATCATATCAAAGTTGCTGAAATGTTCATATTTCGTAGTTTCTAGAAGTTCTGCTTTCAATTGATAAATTTGTTTTGAACATGGGTTGACTGGTATTCCAAGCATTGAAAAGGCATTAAGTACATGCTTAGCTTTATTCTATAATTCTATAATTCTTGCGATTTCCGTTTGAAACAAACTTACTTTTCGCCCAATTAATTTTCACTTTGAGAGTGATTTTCCACTCATTTCATCTGACGAATTTGAGTGATCGATTGTGGACAGATAAAGAGCGAAGGATTGACTTTATCTTTAATCAAAACTATTATTTGGTGGCAGAATGTCTAGGTTTGCATTCATCTTTCACAGGATATTCAATGCTTTTAACCAGGGTTATTTACGCTTTGCCTGCCAGAGACTTTGTCACACAAGATGATATATAGAGGCAGCTATAAACTTTGGATTGAATCCGACACACCGAGGACCTTGCCAAGTCGAAACTGCTCTCTAAATATAGAAATTTTTAACCTTTTGTCACCTTTGCGTTGTTAGCTAGTAATAAGTAAACAAACTGATGCTGTTAGGGGTGGTTTTGAAAATAATAATCGCACTTGCTCGTGTTGGGGGAATCCTGGACGTTTGTGAAGCATATCACGACCATGCAGTGGCGGGCTTTTTATTTCCTAAAGTTTATCCTATTATCTGATTTTGCGGACACAACAGCATAAGCATGCAGCTCTTGTAATTCAATACGTTATCACAAGTCAGAAATGTGGGCAATTCGGACAGATTAGACATATTTTGAGACTTTCGTAAACAGAGAACACGTATTTCCTTCGTCGTGAATAGAAACTAAGGATTAAGGGTTTCTTGGTTCTTTGTCTCTGATGCGCCTGAAGTGTGTGTGAAGCTTTGATGCATGGCTTGGGTTGTAAACTCTGCGTTCTCAATACTTGCTTGACGGTATTAAAAGTCGCGAATGGCTTTAATCAAAGGTATTGTCTTTAGATCAGCTGTCTTTATTAGTTCTCGCGTCTAGACTACAGCGCATAGTTTGACGCTATTGATAAGCGTTTTGTTGAAGATTTGCGTTCGTCATAGTGACAGTTTTAAACAAATACACAGTTTAACAATAACCAACAATGATGATGCTCTGTGGGAGAATTCACAACACGATATGAGGTGGGATCTGTGACGATATGCACGAGTCATTGCATGCAATACGAGTGTAAAACGTCTTCTGCGATTAATTCTTCGATTAAAGTCTTTAGCAGCGCATCACGGCAGATATCGCAAAAGATTGTATTGTCTTGCGATAAAACACCCGCGTTATTCGTTATTATTTTCGAGGAGTTTGCGCAAGAGTTTCGCGACAATAACAAAATGTTTCATAGTCATTTTCAAATATGTCAGATTTTTGTATTGTGTTGTAATGCGTGGAGCATGATCACCAAATTTGACGAAAGAGTATGGTTGAAGTATGAGGTGGTCTTGCCATAGAGTATGTTGTGGTATTGGTATATGAAGTATGGTGAGGCATGGTTGAAGTACGTTGTGGTAATGGGACAGTATATATATATGGTGTGGTAGAGTATAGTACATCATATCGTGTGTTATTGTATCATAATCGTATAGTTGTATGGTGTGGTTTTCTATGTGCAAGTATGGATATATTCTATTCAATTATTTATTTGAGTTTCTTTTCTTCATAGAGCCGGATGAAGCAAAATAACGGGTAAGTATTGCAGGTGAAATCGTAGCCTGATATCACGTTAGTAGCCATATTTTTACTTCAACAATTTCATCATTTTTCTTTGTCCTTTTTCATCATAGGATGGCGAAAAGTGTCTCAAAACGAGGGTAGGTTTATATCGCGTCTTCTCAATTGCATGTGTGGGACATACTAAAATACGAACCAACGTGTTTTTATAAACATTTTGTTTCATGTGTTTGTCCTAGATTATCCCCTAACCCACCTGGAAAACCTCGTGGGACCCCAAATAGCATCAAAGCATGGGGCAATCCAGCACTACCGCCATCAATCGAGAGCAGGTGAGCTGTACAAAGTAGTACTTGGTTCATTTTGTTCGCAATCTCAGCGCTGTCAGACCAAATGATGCATGGTTTTCTAGCAGTGATTTATTTCACTATTCATCTGGGTCAACATCTTCAAGAAATTTCAACACTTTGTTATTCGGTTACAACCTTGTTTTTTTTGGCCTGTTACAGCTTAGAGGCTGTTAGAATCGCAAAAAATTCGAGCATTATCTTAACAAGTTTGTAAGAGACGATTTTTTAAAGCAACATTGTTACAACTCACAACTTCCTAATATAGGTTTGGGGCACTTGGCGCGAGCCTATTATACAATTACATGCTTTCAGTGGGATGTAAACACTTAACTTTCTATGCTTATGTCTCTATTTAATATTGTCTTCAGGCAACGACCTGCAACAAGAACGTCATCAACGAATGGCTCAATTCCAGCGAAAAGAAGAGTGTAAGTACCTCAGCGATGTCACAATATTCTCGCGTCTATCTCATGTATATTTGCGGGGTACTTCATGTCTGACAATTGTCTAGCACTTGGGCAAAAGACGTCTGTAACGGTGTAATGGTAATGATCCTTCATTGGGTTCTTACGATTATTTATGTTTTTACTTTATATAGCGGTCCAAGAGAAGATATTAAGACAACAAAAATGCCAGCGATTGTGGTAAGGACAAGGATTTTTTTATCCCCGAATTATGCCACTTTATCCTGGATTTGTGACCATTGGAATGTTTGTAAAATTCACGTCTTATTTTAGATTCCAAGTCAAACAGGGAGAAAAGATTCTCGTGACAAGAAAGAACTTACTCCAATAAAACCAATGCCGAAGGTAAATAACAAACACATGCATGCAGCATGCTCATGACAGAAGAACTAAGCCTGATAATTTTCATCAATTCTAACGAAGTTAATTGTACATTCTGTTGTATTCTTTCTCTAGTTTCCTAAACCTGGTGTTCACACTAATGGCTGTGTGTCAGATAGTCACGTTGACTACAACGAACAGCTTAAAGAGGCCAAGGTAAAACAAAACACGGCCGAGGTCGTTGTCACAACCTTCCCTTTTCCTTTCAACTATAAAATGTTTATGCTTCTCGTTTTTCAAAGTTTTTCCTTTTCAAAGGTACGCGAGAAAGGTCTTGTTGACGAAATACAAGTGCTTAAAAACGAGCTGTTAAAGGTAGGCGACATTGCTACAATATTATTTCCTTGTTTCAGTAATTTCAATGAAATTACCGCCAGGATGTTCAGTCACGTCCCGGTAACGTGAATACTTCCTGTTTTCACAGCAAAGTAGTCAACTACAAGAAAACTTTCACATCGTTATTTCACTGCAAGAACAAGTTGCACGACTGCAAGAGGTAAATAAACAATCCAACTGTAATTCGTTTATCTTCATCGACTTTTCAAAGTCGGGATTTTCCTCCCTAAATGTTCCGTGTCTGATTTCAATTGTTGTGTAAACGAGAGAACGCAGGCATACGAACGCATGCATTATTCAAGTGCTTTTATCTTTTTCGAATCGGAAATTAACTTGTGTTAAAGTTCATGTTGTTGTTGTGTAATATTCGTTTGAAAACTGAGCAATTTTTTATTCGTTTCAGGAACAGTTAAAACAGCAAGCTAAAGAAAAGGTAGGATTTCCGTTTGTTCACTTCACGATACATCATCATCTTGATATTCTTATCAAACTTTTTGGCAAAGTAGATTCCTAAGAAAACTTTTATTCCCTTCTTCCCTTCTTCTGATAAGAACTCCTAGTTTTACTGCGATTCCAGGTGTCTTCCTGGTTCGCTTATTAAGATAACTATCCTTGTGTTTTGCAGCGTCAGAATATCACGAATCAGAGATCAGACATCAATCAATCCCTGCGTCGTTCATCCTTAAAGAGCACCGTTTGTGCCATAATGTGATGTGAAGATCGCTTCATGCTAAATCATGGAATTTAAACAGCTTGGTTTGCCCGAATGTCCAACGTATACCAGCATGCACTCGCGGCTCGCACCATTCGTGAAGTGAATTTATGCAGAAGCTGCTTAAATCCAGTGACCTCTAAACCAACCTGGAGTAGGATCTTACCCCAAAAAGGTTGACTCAGCAAATCTTTCTCAAGCATATTATGTTAAAACGCCTGTCAACTATTATCTTTGCAATTATAGATTGGTAGAATATTAGATATTCTTACTCCAGGTATAGGTTCAGCTCACTGCCTGAATTACGCACACGTGCAAGTGAACTACAACAGAAAAATAATCACTGTTCGCCCGATTAAAAAATATAAAAAGGAAGGTAAAAATAGTCATATTTATATGGGCTGAACAGGGCATATTTGAAATGTGTTTATATAAATATTTGAAAAGTGTTTTTAAACAAAGAGTTTTGAAGAAATAATCATACTTTTCAGTATCAAATAGTAGGAATTTATACTATCAGAATGGAAACAAATAGCTGTTCATTTTTTTAGTTCCTAACTGAATTTCACTTAAAAAACTTTGAATACTTCAGTTTATTTCATATCGTGAACGTATCTACTCGGTTGAAAATTTGTATTTAATAAATTGTTTTTGTGTAGGTTTTACTTATTCAAAAATAATTTGCGGTGGAAAGGACGAGCCAATCTGTTAATGATGCCTCCTTATCCCAGACTTTTCCCACACTTGTATGTCTGGTTACCACACTGATATACTCAGGTCGAACGGGCAAAGGATGCGTGCGTTAGCAGATGAGGCTTGACCTAGTTTTTAGGATATCAGTCGAGGAAATTTTATCTGCTTTTCTAGCATTTATTATTGACATCGTGGCCAGTTTTTTTGGCCATTACAATTTGTAACATAATAATATTTTCTATAAGAATTCATAGTATTGTAAAATGTACTACTTCGCGAATTTTCTCAAAGAAAAAAAGAATTTTAAAACACCATTTTTGTGTGATGTTTTGCACCATCTTCCTTGGACAATTTACTCCCAAACTCGAGTGCAAAAAATCTCGTTCTTTTTAATTGTGAGGACACAATATCGGTATTAATTTCATGTCCAGAGTCAACGAATATAATCCTCGATTCTAATCCTTTGGTATAAGTGGTTGGGTAAAGGTTAAGGTCAAATTTAGGATTAAAAGTTCGTGGTTTCTGGGCGTGAAATTATTACCAAAATATCCACCCCCCATGGTCTTGCACCCAGGCTCTTCGTCTTGCCGCACATAGGAACTTCTCAGGTGACTTGGTTTGAAATATTACGAACCAGGTGTGAGGTGTACGAATCGGGTGTAGTGAAGTTGTATATTGTATAATGTGATTGTTTCTCCTTCCTTTGTGATTTATCAACTTATCCGTCAAATATGATGAGAAATAATATGATTTTATACAACTCTGCGTACACTTGGAAACTTTGACGGCTATAATCGGGATGGATTGTATAAAATACACTAAAATTTGGCGATTGAACCTCGTGATTCAACTCTGATGTATACCCTGCTTATAGATTACATGAATTTCCAGGACGCAAAATCTGTGGAAAGTAGTGAAAATCGCGTGCCTTTGGCGGCCGCTATTGAACCTTCATCTCCCACATCGAACGTGGAAAGGGAGCCACCTCTCTGTGAAACCGAATGGAGGTCATTTTTTAACAGCGATGGAAGAATTTTGAACGAGTCTGGACTGCGGAAAGCTATTTTTAAAGGTACACAAATTTGTTACATTACAATGCACAGATTTGTTTGGACAGAACATGTGGAAGATTGTGGCAGAAAGCTTTTAAATTTGTAACGAAATATTGATTGATTAAGTGTTAAGATTCATTTATTGCTTGCTGATTGCAGTGATTGGGTTCTCAGTTAATCTGATGTTTCTAATAATGACATCATTTCCTGATTATTGATAAATGAGGTCAACATGAAACACGTGTTTATTTTAGGTGGAATAAGTCATGACATTCGTGCAGAAGTGTGGATGTTCTTGTTTGGATTTTACTCTTTTAGCTCAACATCAAGGTATATATATATTTGTAAAGTATTCTGTGCTGCCAATGATGAATGGTTGGCAAACAAGTTTTTGTGTTGATGGTATAATTTGTTACTAGGGAACGGGAGGTGATAACAGTGGAAAGAATGGTTCAATATGATGTCTTGAAAGAGAAATGGCATAAAGAACTTCAAAATACTTTAGCAAAAGAACAGAACAGTTCAGAAGAACTGGAAAGATACTTGAACCCAGCCTATTGTACAAACAACAATCCAAATTTTGGTGTCAACAAGGAAAACCAATCAGTCGAAGTACAACAGCAGTTGATGTTTGCAAAAATAGAAGCACAGGTAGAGATTACATCAAGTATTGGATTGTAGGGATTTTTTATGTCAAGGAAAAATTTCTCTTTGACCTTAAAGTCAAAAGGATATGCCTTTACTTAGCTCACTACCAATATATGCATTTCTGTTTTAGATCAATGTGAATAAGCAAAAGATAAATGTGCCAAATTTACGACATTATTTAAGAACTATCGATAAAGATGTCCCAAGAACTGATCGCAATTTAAAATTTTATCAGTATGTCTAAAAATGTGTTCCTATCTTTGTATTCTTTGAGTATATTAAAAAACATCAAAAATCTATGTTTCATTGTAGAGATCCAAAGAATCTATTAGCATTGAGAAATATCCTTTTAACTTATGTCGCATTTTCACCAGGTTTGTCTTGTTTATTTGATGCTAACTGATTATTACGTATTTATGAATTTATGACATATATTAACATCTTTTCGTTCATAGACATTGGTTATACACAAGGAATGAATGATTTGGTCAGTCGATTTCATGTTGTGCTTAAGTCAGAGTATAAAACATATTATTGTTTTCTCAACTTTATGGAAAGGGTCGAGAGAGAGTTCCTTGAAGATGGAATGATCAGCAAGCTAGGTAGGTACATTAATACAGAAGCTGTGTGCATAGACAAATTCTCAAATAAATAGTACATATTGAATATAAAAATAAACATATTTGATAGAACTTATCCAAACATTGTTGAGAAAAATGGATTCACAGCTCTATGACTTCTTCAAAAGTCTGGATATCAAAGAGTTGCTATTTTGTCACAGGTGATGAACAAGATTATCTTCTGTGTTTCCAAATTACAAATGTACCCTCCATATGCAATCATTCTAACAACCATTTAACCCTTGTTAGATGGCTTCTGCTAAATTTTAAACGAGAGTTTAATTACGAGGATTCTCTGAAAATATTTGAGATCATCAGTAGCCATCATCTGGAGCTATCGTCATTGGAAGCAGAGAAAGAAAGGAGACAGAAAAGAGCAGAGGAATTAAAAAACCAAGGTTAAGTTCTTTATCATCTCCCCTGCTATTGTGCCATGATGCAACTATATGGTAATATTCAAGCATTTGACAAGTGTGTTTAACTTTTCTTTTTAATTCAGATGGGCAATTTTACACTGGAATTGTTGAGGTTAACGCAGATTTCACATTCGATCTATTTATCTGCTTGGCGATACTGGTCTCGAATCGTACACAATTGAGCAACTGTAGTGATCTTGCTTCAATATATAATACTATCAATGGGTAAGCTTGTGATTTGAATGCATGTAAACCTTAATTGCTGTAATGAAAATGCCAGTTTTGATTAGATAGAGGAGTACTTGAAAATGACTTTGTAAACTCCTGTATTTGTATTTTGTTTTGTCGTAGATTATCAATGAACATGGACTTGAACATGATGCTTGCAAAAGCAGAGACATTGTTTCTGAGTTACTGTCGTAATTCTGTAGCCGACTGCTTTCAGGTAGTGGACATAGAAAGATATTAAATTACTGTAAAATATTAATGTATATTTATAAATTTATATATAAAATTGTTAAAAAACCTTTATAAAGCGTGAATAAAACATGAACTACTTGATAACGGTTTTAGTGTAATATCAGAAAAATTAATATATGATTTCACAATCTCCTCTTATTATGTACATAATCCTTGCGAGTTTTTACTCTTCGTTTTCCATACACCTTTGTAGCTTCTTTTCGTTCACTCTCGGTGATAATTGTGCCATCCAATATCTCAAGTTTGCAAAGTGAACTAATGACAAAATGCCTGAAAATAGAGTTCATAAATGTGTATAAACGTTCATGTGATTTAAAACAATATCGTGTCAAACTTTACTGTTTATCTTGGGTAATCATTGACCATTGCTCAAAGTTTAGGGAGAGGAGGGAAGGTTTAGAAGGCATGAAATTTGCTGGCAATGAAATTCCCTATTCGTCCTCTTGGCCCAAAATTTTCAAAAAAATATGTAGACAGAAAGCTGAAGCTGTAGTTTTTTACTTACTTTTTTGCTCACAATAAGTATTTTTAGGGGTGCCCCCTTCCCTGATCCCCCCTGAAGCATACTATCACTTACCTGTAATCTGTGTACGAGGTGTAGGTGCCACCATTGAAGTAGCTTGGGGCAGCTTTATTATTGATCATGCTAAGATATTTAAGATTTGGATAGCTCTGCGAGATTTTCTCAATAAATAAACTCAGGTTTGTAATTTGATTATGATTCAGCCATAATATCTCAAGCGTGTCCAATTGGGGAAATGTTGACCTTGCTGATATTGAGTTGTGATCTAGGATGACAGTGTTTAACTTCGTGAAGCCGCATAAGGACTTTAAATCACTGATATATGAAGTTAAGGAACAACTTCTTTTCATTGTTATCACATTATTACAGTTATCCTGATTTTAAAGATCAACAATGCAAAAGATACAAAAATTTATTGTAGCTTAGATCAAGTTCAGTGACCACCTTTCCATACTTTTTTATAATTCTGCTTGGGATATCTTTCCATTCACCGTAAGCCAACGAAATACGCTCTGGTCTTTTCGGATCTCGTGGGTCCGAAAAACGTCCAAGTTTCTGGCTCATATCGCAAAGATACGTTCAGAAATTAGCACGAAAACAGTCAAAACGCAGACCATCTTGATGTTTTGTTTACAAATTAATTTATAATTCGTGTAATTTATGTAATTATGCAATTAGAATGGATAATTATGCACGTTTGTGACGTCACGCGCAGGAAGTCCCCATGCGACTAGAGTAGACCGGTGTAATATGGCGGATCGCAACCTCTTTCATTGTGTTGTGGTTTTGGGGCAAAATTTGCCCTTTGAAAGGTATGAAACTTTGTGATCAATCATTATAAAGTACTTATAACCTTCATCTAACATACTGCATCGTTTTTGTTCACTTTGGTACGTTATAATAGCATGATTATTGCAAGTGTATAGCGTCGACGTTTAACAAAGGTTTTCTATGTCGACACAAATGATAAAGAAGTCCACATGCTATTAGTTTTTATTTCTTTTTGGGACAATGTTTACCCCTCGTCTTGTATTTTTAAAAAAAGTAGGGCACCTTGTCAAATTTTCGATGAAGGCGATCGTCCCAGTGTGGTATAGAAATTGATATTTCGTGGTGAGAACATACAGTTTTCATTAGAAATATATTTTGCTGAGTTTTAAATTTTATTGTAATATGACACGAGGTTTTCATCAATCTCGTACTCTCCGTTGTACGAAAAACTGTATCTAGTAGAAGAAATACAAAAGACTTATGTAATAATTTCGATCGCGTAAAAGGTAGAGGAAAGAATGAATATTACTTTGAACTTTGTAGTTTGTAATATTGCATATATTATTTTTCAAAAATAAACAATATTTGCCAAATATATTCTATTTAGGCAGCTTTCCCTATTGATTTGTAACTGTCTTTGCTTACTGTCTTATACAGAAGTTCTTTTTAAGAGACAGAGCACACGAAGAATTGTGCAAGGAGCAATATTCTCTTTTTATAATTCTTAAGTCCAATCCATGTTTGGTGTTTGTTATATTTTGCCTCTTGACGAGCAAGACATCTTTAATGACAAAATGTTTCTCCCATTATTCTAGGAATAAATATCAACAATGGAGAACAAGATGAGGAAACGGCCGCTTGGATTTCATAGAAATATCCACAGAAATTGTATTGCCCCCCACATTTCATAGAAAGCATTCATTCAAAGGCAGAGCCTGACTATATTTAGAAGAATATTCATAAAATTATATAAATGTTCCAGTCATTTGGAGCAAATGGATTAGATTTTTTGATGAATTAAAAAAGTAAAGGAGAATTTTTCTACGTGTCATTATATCTGCTGGCAGCATTACATTGTAAAATCTTCACATTTTTCGTGGTCGTTCAAAATGGCAACAGATGCTTGGAAGGTTTGTCAAATTACAATTAAAACCTTGTTAATTAAACAAGTGTCATTAACGTGGAAGTCAATCCATCCTTTCTGACTTTGTTTTTTATAATATTTCAAAACAATATATTTTTTATTGTAGAAGCATTCTCTTCAAAACTCTGGATCTCGAGATTATCATCATAACACTGACTACTATTTTTCTAATGGCAAACAAACAAATAACTTTCATCAGAGGATAAGAGAAACTGGAGTGATTGAAAAACTTTGTGTATGTTTTTCCCCTAATGTTTTTGTCATTATGCTCTTAGACAACTTCATTCAATACAAGCATACAACTGTGTAATCTAATTCTACCTTCAGTCAATTTCATATGAGTTATTTTGTTTCTTTGACAGCAAACCTATGGCTTTATTGAGTGTGCAGAGCAGGAGTTAAGAGTTTTCTTTCACTACAGTCAATACAAGGGGAATGCTAATGAACTCGAAACAGGAGGTTAGTGAAAAAAATATTATATCTGCAATGATAGTGAACAAATGTCTAAAACAATTGTATTTCCTGAGAATCAAAAAGTAGAGTGTTGCTTGTCTATCCCTTTTAGATAACGTTGAGTTTGAGGTATCCTCAGATACACGTACAGGAAAGCCAATTGCCTGTCGTGTTCTGAAATTGGAACCAGGAACTGTAACTTTTGAGGTAGGTGTCTGACTGTCAAAACTCACAACCTTTTCATTGTTCATTTACACAATTTCTAATGAGTTTTGTGATGGTTGTTTACTAGGTGAAGAGTGAGGAAAGAGTGGTTGGAAAAGTTGAAGTTGAGGCTAAGCCTCCAAGGTTTAGTTATCCTAAACAGGTATGAGAGTTTTGTAAGAATACTGGACAGTTTTGCACAGGTTGTTTAAAGATGCATTTTTTCATGCTTTTTAGTCTTCTTCTCGTAATGGTGACTCGGAAGCTGGTCGTGTTTGCTACGAAGTGAATGGCGTAAGTACTGTAGATTAGTGAAAGATATATATAAATATTCTCAATATTATTTAAACATCGCTGTATATCTTCGTTGCTTTTCTCTTGAAAGGAGTCATTTTTCCTGCCATACTACCACTCAGATGTTATTTCAAACTCTCAACTATACAAAGGCGACAGTGTGTCATTTTTCACTCTGGAAAACAAAAGGTTAGTTTTCTTTTTTAAACCTCATACCCACAATAGGACTCAAAAGCCTGAATCAATGTTAAAAAGAGTATTTGTGTTTGAAATCTTATAGCCACCACTAAATCAATCAAGGCCTGACTTTACAAATCTAAAAGTAGACATCCTTTATCTCAATACTTCTAGAAATGGTCATCATTGTGCGGTTGAGCTGTTGCTTGTCAAAGCAGCTCCTCCCGTGTATGTTCAAGGCATTGTTTGCTCATTGAAGGAGTCTTTTGGTTTCATTGAAAGAGCTGACAAAGTCAACGAGGTTTGTGCCAGAGAAATGAACTAAATTCTGTGAGTTGCATGAGTTCTCCCTTGGTAAAACAGGAATTCTAGGTCGTGCACTAACTTTGGGGAATTTTCTTGTAGATTTTCTTCCACTACAGCGAGTTCCAAGGTGGCATTGGTGATCTCTTACTGGGAGATGATGTACAGTTTGTTGTTCATGCCCGCAACGTACGTTAACTTCGATATAATCAAGTCTTATTTCTTATATTTACATCAATCATTGAGCATCTTCATATTTCTATAATTTCTACAGGGCAAAGAGGTGGCAGTGTCGGTGGAACCACTTCCGGAAGGCACGGTGAAATTTGAGGACATCAGTAAAGATACATTCCAAGGAACCGTGGAGAAAGTGTTCAGTCGTAACAAGAGACAGGAGCCATTGAACGGCAAAGTATTGTACAGCACCAACGATGGTACTTCTGAACTGCCTTATGGGGAGAAAGACGTGTTGGGTGAATTCACCATCCTTCCTGGCGATGTGGTTGGCTTCAAAATTGCAACTGGTAAAAGCCTGTTTTACAACCATCTATAAAAGCAAAGAAAACTAGATTTTCCCATTGTTAAATAATCAATATTCTCCTCTCACAATTACCTCTATCATTTGCCTAGATCGGCGAGATTCTTTGAGAAGAGCAACAGAGATTTATTTGATAAAAGAAGCGGAGAGTGCTAACGGTGGCAGTGTCAGAGAAAGGGTAGGCATAGCATAAATAATGGCTGCGAAACACCTGATGTTTTTCCTCGTCTTGTTAAAATTGACTTCTTGCCGTGTTCTAGGGTTTTGTATCCGCGTTGAAAGATGGTTTTGGTTTTATTCAATGCTGCGACAGAGACTCGAGGCTGTTTTTCCATTTCAGCGAGCTTATCGACCTGGTAAGTGTAAAGATGGGATCATGATCGAAGCCACTAATCTTGTCCGTGTCATTCACAAACATTCATCGTATAAGTCAAACAAAGATGATTTGAATTGATTTTCACCGAACCATTTAGGAACAAGAAATCAACTTTTCGGATGAAGTGGAGTTCAGTATTGTCGAGGTATGGAAATGTTTTATTCACACAAATAAATATGACATGTTGTCTTAACGGTGATTCTGTTAATTCTCATATTCCGTGTAGGATTATGTCGCTGGTGGACGTCTCCATGCAATCCGCGTGCGAATCCTGCCGAGAGGAAGTATTGGTTTAAAGGTAAGAGTTCGTTTGTCCGCGATATTTACCATCTCCCACCTTGTGTTTACGTATTACGTATGTTTTTCTTCAGCCAATGACAGAAGAGTGGTTTACCGGAATCGTGGAGCGCGAGTCAGCGCCGTGGATGGGACGAAGTCCAAGGAAGGTGGAGCGGGAAAGGTTGGTGAAAACCTTAAATCAAACTTTCATTAGTTTTGCCTGGTATAAAAGGTCAAAAACCATGTTATTCTTCCAATGATTCACAATGTTTCTTGCTTTCCAGGGACAGCGAGTGTGGTTTGATTGTTGCGTGTATTGAAAATGAGAAGATTGCCTTGCCATTCTTTCCCGTTGATTCTGATCTCAGAACGATGGCGAAATTTGGAGATCAGGTACTGTATAGACCTTCATAAAAACTGACGTAGTTTGCCTACAACGCATCTTTCTGATTGGCCATTGCATGTGGTCGGTACCCAATCTGGTTTGGTCGGTACCCAATCTGGTTTGGTCGGTACCCAATCTGGTTTGTGTAATAATTGTTGTGTAATTTCAGGTCGAGTTTCAAGTTTCGGTCAGCGAGAGAACTGGACACCAAATGGCTGTGAACGTTACTGTGATGAAACGAAATAGTGACGTCAAACATCTCGTACGTAATAACGTAATCATATTGGATTGGTGAATGTCGTATTCATATCGTGCAATTGAATAAGCAACTTTCATTTTTCATCTTTTAAAGGGTTTTGTTGCCGCGTTGAAGGATACTTTTGGTTTCATTGAGTTGGCAGATCACGAGAAAGACATCTTCTTTCGCTTTATGTAAGTAAACATTGCATGTTTTCATGTAAATAAAACCTGGTTCTCGTAGTAAAGTCCTCGTTCAAATATGTCATCTCCCTGACTGGGGTGGTTATATTTGAACGAGGCCTAAATAAAGCGAATCTTCAACATTGTTACCGCTATGTTGCAGGAAGCGCTTTAACGATTCTTGCTTTTCGTTTCTAGTGAATATGACGGAGATCTTTCGCTTGGCGATGAGGTGGAGTTTAATATCACGGCAAAGAACGGGAAAGTTGCTGCTGAGAGGCTGATCAAGCTAGCCAGCGGTACTATTCCACAAGAGGTAAGATACTTTGTTTTAACCTGAGAAACGAAAGATTTCATAGAATGAAGTGGACTTTCTCAAAGTCTCCTTCCATTTTAGTCATTTCTTAGTTTTGGAAGAAGCTGATTTTGTTCTTTGTTTTTCTCGCAGACTGTTATTTCGGGAACGTTTGAAGGAAGAATTCTTCGTCCATTGAGACGAGCAGATCCTCAGGTGAGAGAGACTTGCATTATTGATCACTGGCATGAGGTGTGTTAGGATTAATCATGTCGTCATTGATCGACTGATCAGTTTCTGTATTTTACAGCAAGTTGATTACCAAGGTTTGATCGAATATATGATAGAAACATCGGATAGTGAGAGCAAAGACGTGGAGGATGATGTTGTTTATGTTATTCCTTACGGCATAACTGGTTTGGTTGACAAGAACACTGTACTGCAATGTGGAGAGAAGGTAATGGAGAAACATCTGTTCTTTGTCCTATCGTTTCCCACACCGTCGTTC
Organism: Dendronephthya gigantea; assembly: GCF_004324835.1. Classification (NCBI taxonomy): domain Eukaryota; kingdom Metazoa; phylum Cnidaria; class Anthozoa; order Malacalcyonacea; family Nephtheidae; genus Dendronephthya; species Dendronephthya gigantea. Next base: position 146,888 of record NW_021163275.1, on the reverse strand, counting down.
AACATTTTCTAATCTTCATTTAGGTTGAGTTTCGCATTGGTTGTTCAGAAACCTCGGACAAGCAGTTTGCTGTCGAGATCACTGCTAAGCGAGAACGTTTGAGAGCAGTGGTTGAGTCTGTCAAGGGTGAGGTGGGTATTCTCCTGGATTTACCTGTAACATGGGGAGGAATCAGTTGACATACAGTGGTGATGACCTGTATCAGTAAACCTCAATTGTTTGTGTTTGAAGATGAAACCACTTCGAAGCGCTTTTTGCCTTGACCAAGAATGAGAAGGCTGGGAGTTGATGATTGAAATTCATTTGTGAAATTTTTCTTCCAGTATGGTTTCATAGCTTATGAAACTGACGAGGCCAAGAATTTGTTCTTTCATACAAGCGAAATTGAAGATGATACAATATCGATAAAGGTAGTGTGTGTGTTTTAAAACCCTAAGCATTATCTTCATTTTCTGATGAACGATATTTTGAAATGCAGGCTGGTGATACCGTGGAATTTTCCATCATCCACAACACTCGAAATGGCAAACAGAGTGCGTGCAAGATTTCTGTTGTTAGGTAAGTGCATGCTTTCGGAGTTCATCCCTCTATGACTGTTGACAGCATGGAATAAGCTCTTTCTCGCCTTTTCTTGATTTACAGTGAAAGACAACGACCTGAACGTCTTGTACGACGAAGTTTGGGCCTCATTGGGGATGATCAGTCTCTCAAGTATGTCAGATTACCTCAACGTTTTTTAATAAATTCCACTGGGGTTGTTGGGTTAGCTTAGTTCTTTGCAAGTTTAGGTATTGTTGCATTAATCATCTAAACTTTTGTGCTATTCCCCCTAAAACGCACAGGGTGAACTTCGATGAGTTGTGTTGGGGTTTTTTTATGTATGTCTCTCATATTTCTCACAGATTCACCATCATTCGACAGCCAGCAGGACCTGACAGCAATACTATTGGTTTTAATCATCAAAGGGCACTCGATTTGGGCAATGCCATCTCTAATCTGTCATTAACTGAGCAAGAATGAGGTCGTCTAAAGCTGTTTTGTAGAGGAATTGAGGATTTCGTATTTTAACCATTTAACTAGTATACTTATAGTGTATTCCTCGAGTGGCATTTGTTTGTCTGTATTAAGCAAGACAAAGTGTAGGATTTCAACTTAGTAAATGAGTTTTACTGCAAGCAATTATTGTGTAACTATACATGTAGACATTTGTAGAAATAATGAACAAAATCTTTCTCGAATTCGCTTCAGAATGTGATGGCACTTTTGATGATGGTTTTCTGTAACGTGGTTAGTTTGCTAGCTGAAGCTGAAGCGAATTTACGAAGGGTTGTTTAATTGAAACACACTGGAAATAATGCGAATTTGTGAAATTGCAAAATAAAATTGTTTTACTGATGCTGTGGGGGTTTTTTCGAACTTATATTTTTGTATCACTCAATGGTCCAGGCGCCATCTTGAAATGTCATTTTGGCATATGTTTTTTTCTAAAGTTGTGCTTTAAAAGAGCACGTTTCTTCATAGGCATGGCGGCCGTTTTAAATTTTTTAGAAGTTCTTTTTCACTTGCGACATGAATATGTAGCAAATATCATAAAGAATACTTGCCTTACTATGTATTCTGGAACTAAACTGATCAAACGAACACTCGGAGCGTGCAAAATCGAGAAGAAAGGAGAACTAGAGCGAAATCAAGACTTTGAATGACCAAAGCAAGGCATTTACATGGCTTATTGGGTGAGTATATACAGCATTTGCTTCGATGTTTCTGTGTTTATTTCATATTTGTTATTAAATATTGTTACAAATAAAGTATTTAAACTTGTTTAAAGTCGCAATTTTTTATTCTAATTTAGTGGTACGTTTATATAATTATATTATGGCGCTATATAGTGAATACAATGCGAACAGCGAACTATATCTTGTGTTACGACTTACGAGGTTTGATTAAACCGATAAACCCTCTGGATTCTCTTGCCTCGGGAAAGGTTACATGCAACTGTCGTGGAATATCATTCATTCTATCATTCTTAATGTTATAATGCCTGGCATATGTTGTGCTATTTTTAATAAGTTACTCGTGGAAGATGCCTATAAATTTAACGTCATCTACGAAAGGAAATGGTTCCGAATTATATACTAGTTTGACGGACTAAAATGTTTAACTTTACAAGTTATTTGGGTTATAAATGAATGCAATGTAAATGATCTTTGTGGTATAGTGACTCCAGTACATATAACTAGCCTAGTTACTCTTTAAGTATTACCAAAGTTTGAGTATTCATTAAAGGAATTCAAAACAGCTGAAACGGCTTCATAACAGAGCTTGAATTGAGCCTGAAAGTAGGAACAAACAACATCTATTCACTGTCAATGTTACCTTCATCTTACTTTAAATCATTTTATTAGAAGTACAGTTGAAAAATAGTTTATTTTGTGCGTTAAATTACCGCGGTCTCAACGAACTGTGGACGCTTTGCACGGATCAATTTGATGCACTGAAAGACGTCAATGACTTGAACAACTTTCACTCTGTCCACAAGATTAGAAATTGCAATGTACGTTCCACTTCTCCCAGCACCATCGCTAGAAAATATATTAAATTGCTTAACCTAATTGACAAATACTCGTTAATTGATTCTTAATTGAATGATTTAATTAATTAATATATTAATTCCACTAAAAAGTCACAAATGTATATAATTTCATACCTGCAAACAACAATGATTGGTCCCTTCTTTTCTGCTGCCCTTTTTGCGTCTTCAACTTCAGACAAAAGTTTCACAATATCGTTAACATTTTCTGGAACTCCATGGTCTGGCCACGTCATGTACTGAACCAATCTTACCATGTGACCATTTTTCAAATCCTGGTCGTGTATAGAAGAAAGTTCAAATCAATCATTATTAGCAGTGTACGCGTCCTTTATGATAATGTTGGAGTACTGATAATACATACCGCTGAGGGTGAAACGATGAATTTTCTAACAACAATATTTTCTTTTTTGACGAAAGAATCCAACATTACTGTGGTGGTTCCAAATGACTGTGGTTTAGCTCTCTGGGTTGGCCAAAACATTGGGTATTCCTTGAATGATAACAATTGTATTAGCACGATTTAAAGTGAAGAATTAGCAGTGGACATTGTTTGACCCTCACAGTAGCAAGGATTTAGGAAAATCCCAAATTTTACTCAAGCACAAGCAGATCTAGACATAATTCTGCAATGACTTGACAGAATCCTCAGTTAGGAAGAACGCAATTGCCTACTGACCTCATCTTCACCCAACTGATTCAACATGACGATTGTTGACGAACAATATTTTGTCACCATCCTCCAAAAGTCGTTAATCGTCTCCTTCAGAGGTGTTTGTGTAGCGATAAAATAATTCTTGCCAAGATATCCCTGTTAAATATTTCGGTTATAAAAAGGTTTTCGTCATTTCGACATTTATTTTAATATTTACTCGGTGACCATAATAATAAACTCACATCGACAAAACAAGCATTTATATAATCCGAGTTCGCGACATTTTCAAGATGACTGAGACAAGCACGACCAGACTCAGCTGGAACAGAAAGATAAACACAAAATATTATAATGCAAAACGTAAAATTAAAACACATTTTAACCTACATGGATAAATGTGTTCCTTTCGATTCTTCTTCTTGTTCTCCTCCAAAAGTCCTGCTTCGCATTGATCCTCCATCAACTTCGGTGATACCGTGTTCAAACGCTGTAAAAGGAAGAATATCTTGGATATAGTGGTATAAGTTTTGAAATGAGTCCTTATTTACATTGTGGCAACGAACTGATCTGATTTCTCACAATTTCTTTTAATCCCATGATAGTTGTGGATAGAAATGAACAACAGCATCCAACTTGCAATTGAATCGAATGTTGCTTTACCTTAAACTTCTCTTCGAATCCAGTCTGGCCTTCGTTAGTTTGCTCTGATAATTTCTTGATCTCGAATTTCACATGCGTTGCTTGAACTTCATTCGCTCCACACTTGATGTGATCAACGATTGCATCATGAATAAACACATATTGATCCTGAATAGTAAACAAAATAAACCTTGTTTCAATATTGGGCTGGTCTTTGGTTTTAAGAGAGTGAATGTCACAGACATCTTGATATGTATTTCTTTTCACTTCATTTCGCTATACTAACAATGGCTGATTATGGACAGTCAATAGCTCTGTCACCTAACACTTACAGCAGTTTGTACCATGTTCATTCGTCTTGTTCTCATGTCCTTCACAAAGCCAAAGATATCAATCACATCTTTCCTTTCTTTGTCAAGATCATCCAGAATCTTGTCCACAGCAATGAACACTCCTGTTCGACCAACTCCGGCGCTGTGTTGAAAGTATTAATGGTAAACGTTCACTAGCATATCGCTTTTATCCCGTCCCAACCATTCCTGGGCAACTCTCATCTATCATAATTTTCACAATCTTCACTTGCTCTAATAGTAATATACTAATTTCCTACCTGCAATGAATGACAGCTGGTTCAGTTTTAGTCTCATGAAAAGACTTGAAATGTCCTCTGAAAGTTAAAATCTGTGTTGGATAGTAAGGAACACCATAGTCTGGCCATGCTTTGAAGTGAAACTGTTGAACTCTGTGTTGTTCACCTCCCTGGATTAAAGATATTCATTTAAAAAAGCATTCATTTACTCATCTTGTCTGAGTTTATAGAGCTAATTTGTGTTTATAGTTAGTTACCTTCTCAACAGTGAATAGGCGAGTAACGTAGTCAGCAAATGTTCTTGTTTCTTTGGCTGTCACTTTGATATCTCCATACAAACCAGAGTCATCGGGCCAGTATTTCTCACATTTTACCTGTGAAAAAGAAAGTCGTATTTCATTTTTCCAGAGATTAATTTAAAATTTTTATGTAACTGTAGTTTTTACATAGCTGTCTGATGGTAAAATGTCATAATAATAAAAAACCTTTCCCATTTCTTTCAATGTGGTCAACATGACAATTGTTGGACATTTTTGTTCAAAAATCATCCTCCAGAAATCATTCACTGTTGCTGGTTTTGGTCCTAAGTAAAACACGTTAACTCAGATATTTACACTCTAGTATTTGGGCCAGCTGAAAGAAGAAATTACGGTTATATTTTTCATTCCACTTCGAGAATGAAACGTTGTGAAAAGTGTTTTTATTGAATGCATGATATCCATTGTGTTCTTCGTTGTACCTTGTGTGGCGATGTAATACTTCGCTACCAATCCCTAGAAATAATTACAAATATTAGGAATGTCATGTTGGTCAGACCTCTTCATACGTCATTGTTTTTGCACTCACGTTGATGTACGAAGCATTGATGTAATCTGATTTTTCGTCACCAGACAAAATGACGCGAGAATCATTATCTACAACCAGAGAAAACATTCAGTACTCGTTGATGGCTGAAGATTACCATCGTTTATTGATATTCTTGAATCTTGATGATGTCTTCAAAACATCAAGTCTAACTAACTTACATGTGACTGCGTTGCCGTATCTGTTTTTCGGTCGATTAAACGCTCGTTTTGAAATATCTCCGTTGGAAATGTTCGCATTTGGCAAATCCTGAAAAATTGAATAGGAAAGTTGGGTTAAATTTAGAAAGCTATAACAATGACGCTAAATGGTTTGAGAATTATGATAAAGAAATCGTGTTATGGTAGTGAGATTCTCATTTCACCTCAAATTCCAGCTTGAAACCTTTTCTATCGTTTTGTCTCAGGTTGTTCACGTGATCACTGAATTCGTCAACAGGAACAGGATTATGAATCCTCGCAACAACAGCTGGCAAAATATGCATTTGAGTTAACGAGGATTCAAAGAAATACAATATTCTGTAATTAAGCGCTAACTGGTTGCCTATAGTCAGTGACAGGGAGAACTTTGTCTTAGTAAGGTGCCTCCACCTTTCCCCATTAGGGTCCTGGGGTTAGGGTGGGGTGTCCCCTGCTGTAACGAGAGAGAGCAACCTCTGACTTTGGCGTCGCAGTAAGGAACAATTAGTCTCACCCACCTTCTTGGTTATCATAGATATTTTTATTAGCAGCAGCAAGATCTGAAGGATCTATCTTTTTCTCCTCAACTGGATTACCCGCATCTACTTCATCTGCAACGGTGGGGTTCGGTTGTACTTCAGTGGAGCTGTTGGGACCAAGATGTCTGTCGTTAGAATCAAGATATGCTTCGTTGATCGCAGGTGGAGCAACTTTTGGTTTCTCTTCCATATCAAAATACGGTTCCGAATCTTTCTTGCTCTTGCGTCTGAAATACAAGATGACATTCAAGCAGCGAGCGTAAAACAGCAATGCGCACAATCGGAACTTTGAGGAATAAAACGTTTTTGAAAGGCCTTATATAGTCCATTTTAGAGCTATCCTCAGAGACATGATACAATTTCTTCACTCAAACATTTTATGAAACTAATCTATTTAAAAGGAGCCGTGAAATATAAATAGTGATTATAACTGGGGAACAGAGTTCGTTCCCCTGAGGTTAAATCTTTCGTAAAAATGATTACCTTCTACACAAAATGATCACGACTATAACCAGGATGAGAAGAACACAACCACCAGCCACTGCACCAGCAATCATTGGAATATTATTGCTTTCTTCACTCTCTACATGATCATAAATAAAAATATCCTTAGTCTTGACGTTAATCCGACGATTTTAAATTGTCTTGCATTGTTTAGCCTTTTTACGAAGGGGATATGAAGTTCGTTCATACCTTCTGCACATATCTTTTTCACCATAAAGCAATTATTCATGGCACTTTACTATCATGCGCCTGTTTTGACAACATAACCTTAGTTTATACACAGGTTTTATGTATTTGGGCTTACTTGCGCTTGTTGCAATTGTAGGAGTGCTTGCTGCTGGTGTTGTCATCTTTCCAACTGTTGCTGAAGCAGGGCTCCAATCCGTTGAGTAAAATTCACCCTGAAGGGAAATATTAAGTTGAGGCAGCGTTAACATCTGTAGAAGTTTTCATCTTCAATGTGTTTCGGTAACCTCATGTATTTAAGATAAATTCCCAGTCATACCTTGTCACCAAGAAAGATCCTTTGAAAAATACTGTAACTTGCTCCAGACTCCAGTGGTCCATTATAATAATCATTTGTTGTTGATCTTCGTCTTCGTGTTGTTTGAAAACTTGTATTTCCACCATCACCAAGTATAAACATGGTTTTATTTCTGGTTGTAATGACTGCGGCAATATAAGGTTTTGGTTCAGCTGACGTTTTAGCTTCTTTGTATGTCACTAGATCATTGTAACTGCTGGATGATGGAAGTTTGTCACTGCTTTCTCTCAGTTTCAAAGCCACGACGTAAAAATACCTAAAACATATTCCGTTTGTTCAGCAAGACACAAAGTCTGTAGTTGGTCATCCAATTTATTTCATTCATGCAATGAAATTCTCTCTAATATTGCTTTACAAATGTTTGAACTTACGTAAAATTTTCTAAAGGAATTTGTAACGAGAAAGTTAATGTAGTTTCTGTTCTATTTGTGGCCATCTTTGTTCCTTCTGCGGGAAAATATGTAAATTCGTTGGCAATCTGAGGTAAAATTTTTGACTGTGAAAATTTTACTTTGTGAAGTTTACTCTTCTCCGACTAATAGATCTCATGATTAAACGTCGGATCTTACCTCCATTTGTAAATATTCCCTGACTTTTACTGTAGTTTCCTCGACCAACTTTAGTACTTGCAAGAACACGAACATAATATTTGGTTGAGGCATTCAAACTGTCGATGACTAACATCATCTTCTCTGTAGTATGTTCTTTAAAGCAAGGTTTAGTTTCTTCATGTGAGATACACACAGTATAATTGACGATCACGCCATTTCTTTTCTCTTCTTCAGGAAGATGCCAAGTGACTGATAATGAGGTTGAATTTTCTGCGGTGACTTTGACGTTCAGTGGAGGACCTTCTGGTGCTAAATATATCAAAATGGTAACCGTAAGACGTTTCTTCGAATTTTCTATGCATGAACGGGTTCAAGCATGTAACAAATGAGGCAGGGTAACAAGTCGTTATTATTTTGCAGAATATCAGTCAGGTAAAATTTCTATCGCGGGAGGTGTAGCAATCTTAAACAATGCGCGAAGAATAAACCGATACCTTCCTCTCGTGTAACTAACGCAATAATAGTCTCTTCGCCAAAACCATCCTTGTTTCCAGCAGCTACAGATATTTCATAACTTGTGTATGGAGTGAGCTTGTCTATTTTATATTTATTTATTTTTCCCGTGGTCATATTCACAATAATTGAGCCGTCCTTCTTCATTTTAATCCAAAATCTTGATAAGCTTGTAAATCCTTGATTCTCTGGATCAATCCACGATATTTCAGCACTTTGTGACGTGATGTTAAAGGCGGTGATGTTTCTAGGTTGGTCTGGATATAAAGCTGTTAAGAAAGGAAATCAAACTCATAATTATCAAAATGAACTTTTCTAATCACCAACTGCAAATGCTTTACCAAATCCTCGATAGAAATAAACGTAACTTACTCTGACCACAGATCTCAATTCTCATACAAGGTTGAACTTCATATGACAATGGAATAAACCGTAAAGCTCTTGTTGTTGTGACATTCAAACTTGTTATGGTTGCGCCATTAAAAGCATTCTTGTTGCCTTGAAATATCTTTAAACAGATGCATAGAAATGTCAGGAAAATTTACATTTGCGCGAGAATTGAACATTGGACTACTCATTTTGATGCAATAATACCGTATACGATATTTCCCTCTTTTGATGTAGGCATAAAAATGTAAAAGAAAACGTATCGGAGCAATTACCTTGTGATTTCCAGTCTGAACTTGTTTCCAATTGTTAGAATCAACAGCCGTGTAATTTAAGTAAAAAGTTGTCACCCATTTTGCACTGATACTGTCACCAAATATTGCGACAGTCGATATCACATAAAGTCTTCTCAGGTCCACTTGAAGATAATGTTTATAATCTGAGACAGGAGCACACCAAGAACTACCACTAGATATCCTTGCATCAGAAGCTCTGGGACCTGGAGAAACTGAGGCAGTGAATGACGAATCTGGAAATCTTTCTTTGTCTTCTAACAGAGGATTGTTGCAAATATGACCTGAAATACAAGATAACTTGTTACGTTCTTGTAAAACAGCATAAATCTTTATTATAGACACTATACATACCACAAACAACGCTATAAGATTTCACAGTATCAATACATTGATATTCAAAGTAAAGATATTTGTTCAATACAGGACACAGATGATCAGAGAACAAGGTTTTATCCACAGTGATTTTACACTCATGTTGACCATCACATTGTTTCTTAACAAGACATGTTACATCAACTGTACAACTATAATCATCACGCAAACCACATGTCTTTGAGTCAGACAACCCACGGTAAGATGCAGTCTTGACCACCATTAACTGATCTTTAGAACAATTCACGTTCTCTGTCGTTTCTCCATAACATGTCACTGAACCTTAATAAAAAGAATGCATGCAGTGACTGTGTGTAATCCTCTAAATTGAGAACGCTTCTTACGCGTTCTTCTTCTTCCACGGAATATCTTTAAGGGGGGGGGGGGTGTGCATATATTCATTTATTATGTGTATAGATATTTATATGCACAGTTGAATGGTGAAATAAAAATCGTGTTTCAAATTGTTTTTTAAATCGTGAAATACGATGGCGTCAAAATATAGGATATCACATTTGACATTATCAAATATTTGGGAAAGAATATCTATAACTTCTACTGAAGAAAATTACAAAGAAACTGGACGTTAATAAGTATGTTTTCGATGCATAAAAATTTCGATATTTGTTTTTCGCTGTGTTTTTTTATATTCAAATTAAGCTAGCGTGTCTTTGTTAAATTGATTCATCTCTATACACATTTAATAAGCAGATTACTTCATAGTTGGCTCGTTTGTACGATTTTTATTATCCACTCGATGTGAAATATTGCAAATTCATTCGTTCGCTACGCTCACTTGTTCGTGTTGAAATGCTTCACAACTAGTGCATAAAAATTGCACATACTCGCCAACCATGAAGTAATCTCTATATTTATTCGTCCTTCAGCATTATTACTTATTAGTATATTTTGAAATTGATCTTTTTCACGGTCTGCCAAAGCCTGGTTTCCATATGACGCCGACGTCGGCAAAGTATTATTGTCGGTGATTATTGAAGAGTGAAATATTTTGTCTTCTGAAATCATTTTCTCCTTGGATGATTACAGACAATAGGTCGGCGACAGGTCGGCGTCATATGTAAACCCTGCAGGCTTAACATGAATATTTGACCACACCTCCCCCTCCCCCACTTAACAATCCTCCGCGGCCCTTGACTGCTATCGAAATTAAATCCGCCTCAGACAATTGCAACGCTGACTAGCAGAAAAGATCGTACGGAAACTTACCAAAAATAAAACGTTTATTCTCCCCGTCTACACAGCTTGCAGTCATGTTTATGTATCCATCAGGGTCTGCACACCTGGCTGCAGAATCATCTTTAAGTCCACGTAAACCTCCCCAAGAGGTTTGTTTTATAACCCGTTTGTCAGCACAGGCAGATGTTTCTCTAATTACTGTGGTAGCAGGAACGTAGACGTAAAATATTTCACCTTGACTCTTCCTATTTTTTATAACAAGACATCCTTGTCTTTTCAAATTCAACATGGCGCCATTATCACGAAACCGAAACTGAGCAGCTGGATCCAGACAGTTGTTGGAGAGTTGAAGAAAAGACAGGCTGCCCCAGAGCGGGCCTTGGTCCTGTATTCGTGCTGTGTCATAGATACACTTTCCTGTCTTGATATGTTTCACGAAGAAACCAACAGAACCTTGAAAATTACAAAATACCGTGTGGAACCAATGGCCCGATTTATTCTAGAGACGGATCATCCATCTAGACGAACTTGGGCAAGCGAAATATAGTTCGTTTTCTAGTTCAGGCGGATCATCATCATCATCCAATTATATAAATCGGGCCAATGCAAGAGCATTTGACCTGCCTGGCACTGCCAAAACAGTTAACAACTTTTAAAGAATGTTCTCTACTAGGGGAAATTTTGCGCTCGGAGTAAAATTGCTTTTTGCGTGTGATTAACGTGAGCTTTCTTGTAAAGCCCGCACATCCATGCAGACAGGACCCAATTTGAGATCGTAATGTCCTGAAAAGGTCGAGATCGCAATGTCCTAGTACTTTGTGTGATAAGTGCATCATGCATGCAGTGTTTGCGGATCGCTAGTTTTATAGACGTCATGAAGTTAGAAGTTTGTCTGATGAGACAGAACTTGTCTCTACAATTCAATTACTGATCACATCTTGCGTAGATCAGTCTCTGGAGGTTTAAGTCATGGCGAAAGAAGGGTCACATATATTCGTCAGGTAGCCATAGTCAATCTAATAATCAGTATACTATATGTTGGCAAGCATCGTCTGGCTCTGAACACTTGTTACACTTGTAGGCTACCAAACATATACAATCAAGACGAACCATAGCCTATTAGCGTACAAGTCTTCTCTTCCCCAAGTTCGTTCCGGCTCTGAATTTTTGCCGGCTCTGAATATAAATCGAGCATATAAAGAACTCTTTAAAGGCTTCATTGTGAAACACAAATTCAATCGCGACAATACCTATAGTCCATTCTCAAATAGTTCCTGGTTGCTTTAAATGATGTTATACAGCTTATACTTACCCTGAAGATACACGAGGAAGACAATAATCCCTGTCAACTCCCATTTACAACACTTGAATAACATCTTATCAATTAATTGAGAAGAAACTTCATAACGATTGCGATATATTACATGATTTAGTTGTGCAAGGAAACGTCCTTATGAATGGCAAACGCGGAAGAGGAGATTAATTCTGTTTGACCAAGATAAATATTCATAAAAACTCAGCATGAAGTCTGAATGCTGCTTTCATAATTCAAAAGGTTAAACGAAAGTTCTGACATTCTTGAATTAATTCCTGCTGAGTTCTACCATGCAATTCTGTTATATTTTTCAAAAGCAATTTGAATGACATGGATATATTATGAATAACAGTCGATGTGTTGATTTAGGACATGAAATATAAGCCAACAATCGCTAATGCTATGAATGATATTTAGATTTCCAAGGAAACTGTACTTCTAAGGTCTGTTTTCCTCTTTAATTGTTACGAAATGCAGCGTATTCATTCATTAGTGCTATAGCTGAGTGCCCAGGAACAATAATGTACGCTACGATCTCGCTGTCATACGGTGGAAAAAATCCCCAAATGTTAATATTATTCAACTGACTCGTCAGATGGTATACATAAATTCATCAGGCGATATATTTTAGCCTGATCTTCAAAATATATGGAGGTTTCTATTTTCATTATTTTAATAATATCTTATGAACTGAATGTCCTTGGTCTTTTCCTAATTCCCATGATGATTAAATTAAAACTAAGCGGTTATATACCTAAGTATTTAACTAGCTGATTCCGAAGTGCTGATTTTGCTGTGTTAAGTATCGCTAAAGTTTGAATATTCATTAAAGGAATTCAAAACAGCTGAAACGGCTTCATAACAGAGCTTGAATTGAGCCTAAAACGGGAGAAAACACGAACTAAATCAACTGGTTTTCTCGTGTCAATAATTTTGCCTTTTATGTAACTTTATGTACAGTATAGTTTTATTAGAACTGCGACTGATTGGAATAGTTCATTCTACGTTAACTTACCGCGGTCTCAACGAACTGTGGACGCTTTGCACGGATCAATTTGATGCACTGAAAGACGTCAATGACTTGAACAACTTTCACTCTGTCCACAAGATTAGAAATTGCAATGTACGTTCCACTTCTTCCAGCACCATCGCTAGAAAATAAATTAAATTGCTTAAACTAATTGACAAATACTCGTTAATTGATTCTTAATTGAATGATTCAATTAATTAATATATTAATTCCAGTAAAAAGTCACAAATGTATATAATTCCATACCTGCAAACAACAATGATTGGTCCCTTCTTTTCCGCCGCTCTTTTCGCGTCTTCAACTTCAGACAAAAGTTTCACAATATCGTTAACATTTTCTGGTACTCCATGGTCTGGCCACGTCATGTACTGAACCAATCTTAACATGTGACCATTTTTCAAATCCTGGTCGTGTATAGAAGAAAGTTCAAATCAATCATTATTAGCAGTGTACGCGTCATTTATGATAATGTTTGAGATACAATCGAGTACTGATAATACATACCGCTGATGGTGAAACGATGAATTTTCTAACAACAATATTTTCTTTTTTGACGAAAGAATCCAACATTACTGTGGTGGTTCCAAATGACTGTGGTTTAGCTCTCTGGGTTGGCCAAAACATTGGGTATTCCTTGAATGATAACAATTGTATTAGCACCATTTAAAGTGAAGAATTAGCAGTGGGCTTCACAATAGCAAGCATCAAGGCATCCCAAATTTTCCCGAAGAACAAGCATGCTGATGTGGTGATAGATAACAGACTTGACAGATTCCTCAGTTAGGAAGAACGCAATTGCCTACTGACCTCGTCTTCACCCAACTGATTCAACATGACGATTGTTGACGAACAATATTTGGTCACCATCCTCCAAAAGTCGTTAATCGTCTCCTTCAGAGGTGTTTGTGTAGCAATAAAATAATTCTTGCCAAGATAACCCTATTTAGATAAATCGGTTTTGAAAGGGTTTTCGTCACATCTTTATTTTACTAGTTACTCGGTTACCATAATAATAAACTCACATCGACAAAGCAAGCATTTATATAATCCGAATTCGCGACATTTTCAAGATGACTCAGACAAGCACGACCAGACTCAGCTGGAACAGAAAGATAAACACAAAATATTATAATGCAAAACTTCAAATTAAAACACATTTTAACCTACATGGATAAATGTGTTCCTTTCGATTCTTCTTCTTGTTCTCCTCCAAAAGTCCTGCTTCGCATTGATCCTCCATCAACTTCGGTGAGACTGTGTTCAAACGCTGTACAAGGAAGAATATCTTGGATATATTGAAGGTTTAACACGAGTCCTTCACATACACTGTGGCTACTCAAAATTACTTTTAATCCCATGATAGTTGTAGATAGAAATGAACAACAGCATCCAACTTGCAACTGAATCAAATTTTTCTTTACCTTAAACTTCTCTTCGAATCCAGTCTGGCCTTCGCTAGTTTGCTCTGATAATTTCTTGATCTCGAATTTCACATGCGTTGCTTGAACTTCATTCGCTCCACACTTGATGTGATCAACGATTGCATCGTGAATAAACACATATTGATCCTGAATGGTAAACAAAATAACCTTGTTATTAATGGTGGGCTGGTGTTTGGTTTTGAGAGAGTGAATGTCACAGAGACATCTTGATTGGTATTTCTTTTCATTTCGCTAAAATAATGGTTGATTATGGACAGTCAATAGCTTTATGTCACCTGACACTTACAGCAGTTTGCACCATGTTCATTCGTCTTGTTCTCATGTCTTTCACAAAGCCAAAGACATCGATCACATCTTTCTTTTCTTTGTCAAGATCATCCAAAATCTTGTCCACAGCAATGAACACTCCTGTTCGACCAACTCCGCGCTGTTGAAAGTATTAATGGTAAACGTTCACTAGAAATATCGCGCTTATTCCGTCCCAACCATTCCTGGGAAACTCTCATCTATCATAATTTTCACAATCTTCACTTGCTCTAACAGTAATCTAATAATTTCCTACCTGCAATGAATCACAGCTGGTTCAGTTTTAGTCTCATGAAAAGACTTGAAATGTCCTCTGAAAGTTAAAATCTGTGTTGGGTAGTGAGGAACACCATAGTCTGGCCATGCTTTGAAGTGAAACTGTTGAACTCTGTGTTGTTCACCCCCCTGGATTAAAGATATTCATTTTAAAGCATTCATCTACTCATCTTGTCTGAGTTAATAGAGCTAATTTGTGTTTATAGTTAGTTACCTTTTCAACAGTGAATAGCCGAGTAACGTAGTCAGCAAATGTTCTTGTTTTTCTGGCTGTCACTTTGATATCTCCATACAAACCAGAGTCATCAGGCCAGTATTTCTCGCATTTTACCTGAAAAAAGAAAGTCGTATTTCATTTTTCCAGAGATTAATTTAAATTTTTTATGTAACTGTAGTTTTTACATTGCTGTCTGATGGTAAAATGTTATAATAATAAAAAACCTTTCCCATTTCTTTCAATGTGGTCAACATGACGATTGTTGGACATTTGTGTTCAAAAATCATCCGCCAGAAATCATTCACTGTTGCTGGTTTTGGTCCTAAGTAAAATACGTCAACTCAGATATTTACACTCTAGTATTTGGGCCAGCTGAATAAAGAAATTACAGTTATATTTTTCATTCCACTTCAAGAGAATGAAACGTTGTGAATAGTGTTTTTATTGAATGCATGATATTCATTGTGTTCTTCGTTTTACCTTGTGTGGCGATGTAATAATTCGCTAACAATCCCTAGAAATAATTACAAATATTAGGAATGTCGTGCTGGTCAGACCTCTTCATACGTCATTGTTTTTGCACTCACGTTGATGTACGAAGCATTGATGTAATCTGATTTTTCGTCACCAGACAAAATGACGCGAGAATCATTATCTACAACCAGAGAAAACATTCAGTACTCGTTGATGGCTGAAGATTACCATCGTTTATTGATATTCTTGAATCTTAACGATGTCTTTAAAACATCAAGTCTAACTAACTTACATGTGACTGCGTTGCCGTATCTGTTTTTCGGTCGATTAAACGCTCGTTTTGAAATATCTCCGTTGGAAATGTTCGCCGTTGGTAAATCCTGAAAAGTTGAATAGGAAAGTTGGGTTAAATTTAGAAAGCTATAATAATGATGCTAAATGGTTTGAGAATTATGATAGAGACAGCTTGGATGAAATCGTGCTATGGTTGTGAATTTCTCACTTCACCTCAAATTCCAGCTTGAAATCTTTTCTATCGTTTTGTCTCAGGTTGTTCACGTGATCACTGAATTCGCCAACAGGAACAGGATTATGAATCCTCGCAACAACAGCTGGGAAAATATACATTTGAGTTAACGAGGATTCAAAGAAATAAAATATTCTGTCATTAAGCGCTAACTGGTTGCCTCGTTTGAGGGATAACTTTTGTCTTAGAAAGGTGCCCCCACCTTTCCCCTTTGGGGTCCTAGGGTTAGGGTGGGGTGTCCCCTGCTGTAACGAGAGAGAGCAACCTGTGACTTTGGCGTCACAGTAACCAACCATTAAAATCACCCACCTTCTTGGTTATCATAGATATTTTTATTAGCAGCAGCAAGATCTGAAGGATCTATCTTTTTCTCCTCAACTGGATTACCCGCATCTACTTCATCTGCAACGGTGGGGTTCGGTTGTACTTCAGTAGAGCTGTTGGGACCGAGATGTCTGTCGTTAGAATCAAGATATGCTTCGTTGATCGCAGGTAGAGCAACTTTTTGTTTCTCTTCCATTTCAAAATACGGTTCTGAATCTTTCTTGCTCTCGCGTCTGAAATACAAGATGACATTCCAGCAGCGAGCGTAAAACAGCAATGCGCACAGTTGCAACGTTGAGGAACAAAACGTTTTTGAAGGGCCTTATATAATCCATTTTAGAGCTATCCTACGAGACATGATACAATTTCTTCACTCGAATACTCTATGAAACTAATCTATTGAAAAGGAGCCGTGATACATAGATGTAAATAATGATTAGAACTGGGGAACAGAGTTCGTTCCCCTGCAGGTTAAATCTTTCGTAAAAATGATTACCTTCTATACAGAATGATCACGACTATAACCAGGATAAGAAGAATACAACCACCAGCCGCTACACCAGCAATCATTGGAATATTATCGCTTTTTTTACTCTCTACATGATCATAAACAAAAATATTCTTAGTCCTGACGTTAATCCGACGATTTTACCTCGTCTTGTATTGTTTAGCCTTTTTAAAAAGGGGGTGCAGTTCATTCAAACCTTCCGCACATACCTTTTTCACCATAAAACAATTATTCATTCACTTCACTATCACCTGTTTTGACAACATAACTTCAGTTTATACACAGGTCTTGGGTATTTGCACTTACTTGTATTTGTTGTGGGAGTGCTTGTTGCAACTGTTGTTGAAGCAGGGCTCCAATCCGTGGAGTAAAATTCACCCTGGAGTGAAATATTAAGTTGAGACACCATTAACATCTGTAGAAGTTTCCCTTTTCGATATGTTTTGGTAACCTCATTTAAGATCAATTTCCAGCAATACCTTGTCATGGAGAAAAATCCTTTGAAAAATACTGTAACTTGCTCCAGACTCCAGTGGTCCATTATAATAATCATTTGTTGTTGATCTTCGTCTTCGTGTTGTTTGAAAACTTGTATTTCCACCATCACCAAGTATAAACATGTTTTCATCTCTGCTTGTTATGACGGCGGCAATATAAGGTTTTGGTTCAGCTGACGTGTTAGCTTCTTTGTATGTCACTAGATCATTGTTATCGTAACTGCTGGGTGATGGAAGTTTGTCACTTTGTTTTCTCAGTTTTAAAGCCACGACGTAAAAATATCTAAAACATATTTTGTTTGTTCAGTAAGAGACAAAGTCTGCAGTTGGTCATCCAAATAATTTCTTCATGCAATTATCTGAAATATTGCTTTAGGAACGCTGGTTTTGAACTTACGTAAAATTTTCTGAAGGAATTTGTAACGAGAAAGTTAATGTAGTTTCTGTTCTATTTGTTACCATCTTTGTTCCTTCTGCAGGAAAATATGTAAATTCGTTGACGATCTGAGATTAAATTTTAATTTCGACTGTGTGAAGTTTACTCTTCCGTCGGATCTTACCTCCATTTGTAAATATTCCCTGACTTTTACTGTAGTTTCCTCGACCAACTTTAGTACTTGCAAGAACACGAACAAAATATTTGGTTGATGCATTCAAACTGTCGATGACTAACATCATCTTCTCTGTAGTATGTTCTTTAAAGCAAGGTTTAGTTTTTTCATGTGAGATACACACAGTATAATTGACGATCACGCCATTTCTTTTCTCTTCTTCAGGAGGATCCCACGTGGCTGATAATGAGGATGAACTTTCTGCAGTGACTGTGACGTTCAGTGGAGGACCTTCTGGAGCTAAATATATCAAAATGGCAACTGTAAGACGTTTCTTTGAATTTTCTTTGTTTGGATGGGTTCAAGGATGTAACAAAATGAGACAGGGTAACAATTCGTGATTATTTTGAAGAATATCAGTCAGTTAAAATTTCTATTGCGAGAGTTCTTGTAATCTTAAACAATGCGTGAAGGATCCATCATTCTTACCCTCCTCTCGTGTTGAAAACATAATACTTTTCTCTTCGCCGAAACCATCGTTGTTTCCAGCAGCTACAGATATTTCATATGTTGTGTATGGAGTGAGCTTGTCTATTTTATTTTCATTGATTTTTCCTGTTTTGATATTCAGAATAAGTGAGTTGTCTTTCTTCATTTTAATCCAAAATCTTGATACGCTGGTAAATCCTTGATTCTCAGGATCAATCCACGATATTTCAGCACCTCGTGACTTAATGTTAAAGACGGTGATGTTTCTAGGTTGGTCTGGATATAAAGCTTGAGAGAAAGGAAATCAAACTTGTAATTGAATAACTCGATCTTCTAATCACCAACTGCAAACTCTTTACCAAAACGTCGATAGAAATAAACGTAACTTACTGTCACCGCAGATCTCAATTCTCATACAAGGTTGAACTTCATATGACAATGGAATAAACCGTAAAGCTCTTGTTGTTTTGCCATTTAAACTTCCTATGGCTGCACCATTAAAAGCATTCTTGTTTCCCTGAAATATCTTTGAAAAAAAAAAAAAAAATATATATATATATATATATATATATATATATATATATATTATATATTTATATATATTATATATTATATATATATATATATATATATTATATATATATTAATATATATATATATATATGTACTTTTGCTCTCAATTGAGCCATGTGTTCACTTGTGGATATATATGTAAGGTGTAATTCACCTTACATATATATCCACAAGTGAACACATGGCTCAATTGAGAGCAAAAGTACAAATTATCAACATTTGCAGAAGTAACTGCATAACGACATGTAAAAGGACGAAACTCCGCATTGTCAATAACAACTTAAGTAAAATCACAGTCGTTCCCAACTTGGCCTTGTAGCTTAGACGGTAGAGCATCGTTCTAGAAATGCGAAGGTCGCGGGTTCGATTCCCACCGCGGTCAAGTAGAATTTTCTGCTTGGTTATACTTGTGCAGAAGAACAAATACACCTTACATATATACATATATATATATATATATATATATTTATATATCAACGTGTAAAATAGGGTGTCACATATCAATTACCTTGTGATTTCCAGTCTGAACTTGTTTCCAATTCTCTGAATCGACAGTGTAATTTAAGTTGTAATTCTTCACCCATTTGGCACTGGTACTGTCACCAAACGTTGTCACATTATATAACACATAAAGTCTTCCTAAGTTGACTTGAAGATAATGTTTGCCATCTGAGACAGAAGCACACCAAGAACTGCCACTAGATATCCTTGCATCAGAAGCTCTGTGACCTTCTGAAGAAACGGAGGCAGTGAATGACGAATCTGGAAATCTTTCTTTGTCTTCCAACAGAGGCTTGTCGCAAATATGACCTGAAATACGAAGATCATTTGTGAAGTCCTCGAATTTTTTACAATGGTAATTTCCTTCTAATTCTTGGACTTATTGTTCATACATTCTCCTTTCAAAACTTACATTTTATGAATGACAACTCAGAACAACTTGATTTGGAAGTTGTGATCAAACATTGACGTAAATCTTTGTGGTCGTTATTACAGTCTATAATTCCAGAGAATATTTTATATTTGGTAGTTGATTGGACAGGCGTATTAGCAACAGAGTCTGCTCTTTTGTATCCCATTTGAATGCAAACAACATTCTTGGCTTTGTTATTCAAGCCTCCTGCACAAACACTTTTGTCTCCGCTGTCGGTAATAACTTTCACAACACCTTCGTTTGGCAAAGACGAATTCGATAAAAACGCGCCAAAAACTAAAAGACAAAAGTCAACTCTTAATTTTACTACGGATCACTACCATGCACCTTCTAAAGCTTTAGTATTTTCTTATTTTCTTTCATTTGTAGTACAATACATACCACAAACATCGCTATAAGATTTCACAGTATCAATACATTGATATTCAAAGTAAAGATATTTTTTCAATCCAGGACACAGATCATCAGAGAACAAGGTTTCATTCACAGTTATTTTACACTCATGTTGACCATCACATTGTTTCTTAACAAGACATGTTACATCAACTGTACAACTATAATCATCACTCAAACCACATGTCTTTGAGTAAGACAATCCACGGTAAGATGCAGTCTTGACTACCATGAACTGATCTTTAGAACAAGTGACATTCTCTGTCGTATTTCCATAACATGTCACTGAACCTTGATAATAAAAATTGATGCAGGGAGTGTGTGTGATCTTCCAAATTTGAAATTCGCTTCTTATATTCTTTAGCAACTACTGCGGCCACGGAAGATCGTTATGGATGGGGGCATATATTCATTTATTATGTGTATAGAGATTTATGCACAGCAGAATGATAAAAAGATATTTCAAATTGTATTTTAATTTGTATGGCGTCAAAATATAGGATATTACATTCAGCACAATATAAAATCTTTCGGAAAGAATATTTAACTTCTACTGAACAAGATTACAAAGAAACTGAACGGTAATAAATATATTTTGATGCATAAAATTTCGATTATTGTTGCTCGCTGTGTTTTTGTATATTAAAAGCGTGTCGTTGTCAAATTGATCTGTATACACATTTTATAAACAAATTACTTCATGCTTGGCTCATTTGTACGATTTTTATTATCCACTCGATGTGAAATATCGCAAACTCACTCGTTCGCTACACCTGTTCGTATTGGAATCCTTCACAACTCGTGCATAAAAATTGCACACACTCGCCAACCAGGAAGTAATCTCTATATTTATTCGTCCTTCAGCATTATGACTTATTAGTATATTTTGAAATTGATCTTTTTCACGATCTGCCAAAGCCTGGTTTCCATATAACGCCGACGTCGGCAAATTATTATTGACGGTGATTATTGAAGAGTGAAATATTTTGCCTTTCTGAAATCATTTTCTCCTTGGATTATTACACACAGTGAGTCGGCGACAGGTCGGTGTCATATGGAAACCAGGCTTAACATGAATATTTGACCACACCTCCCCCCCCCCCAGTTAACAATCCTCCGCGGCCTTTGACTATTATCGAAATTAAATCCGTCTCAGACAATTGCAATGCTGGCGGGCAGAAAGATCGCACAGAAACGTACCAAAAATAAAGCGTTTATTTTCCCCGTCTACACAGCTTGCGATTGTTTTTATGTATCCATCAGGGTCTGCACACCTGCTTGCAGAATCATCGTTAAGTCCAGATAAACCCCCCCAAGAGGTTTGTTTTATAACCCGTTTGTCAGCACAGGCAGATGTTTCTATAGTTTCCGGGGTAGCAGGAACGTAGACGTAAAACATTTCATCTTGATGATCCTTATCAAATATAGCAAGACATCCTTGTCTTTTCAAATTCAACATGGCGCCATTATCACGAAACCGAAACTGAGCAGCTGGATCCAGACAGTTGTTGGAGAGTTCAAGAAAAGATACGCTGCCCCAGCTCGAGCCTTGTGACTGTATTCGTGCTGTGTCATTGATACACTTTCCTGTCTTCACATGTTTCACAAAGAAACCAGCAACACCTGGAAAATTACAAAATACCGCGATTTATTCTAGAGACGGGATCATCCATCTAGAAGAACTTGGGCAAGCGAAAGATAGTTCGTTTTCTAGTTCAGTTGGATTATCCGCCTCTTGTATAATTATATAAATCGGGCCAATGCAAGCATTTGACCTGCCTGGTACTGCCAAAACGGCAAACAATATTTTCTGATTATTAAATAAAAATATCCCGAATATGGCGTATTGAGAATATCTCTAACAACCTTTAAAGTTGTTCTCTACTAGAGGAAATTTCGCGCTCGAAGCAAAATTGCTCTTTGCGTGTGATTAATGTGAGCTAGCATTCATGTAAAGCCCACACAGACAGGACCCAATTCGAGATCGCAATGTCCTTAAAAAATCACTGCTAGTAGATATAATATATTGTGTGTTAAGTGCACCATGCATGCATGCAGTGTTTGCGGATCGCTAGTATTATAGACGTCATGAAGTTAGAAGTAAGTTACTGAGCAGATCTTGCGTAGATCAGCCAGTAAAATCATCCGTCAGTAGACGTAAGTGATGTCTCAGCAGGTTTAATTCATGGCGAAAGAAGGGTCACATATATTCGTCAGGTAGCCATAGTCAATCTAATAATCAGTATTCTATATGTTGGCAAATATTGTCTGGCTCTGAACACTTGTTACACATGTAGGCTACCAAACATATACAGTCAAGACGAACCATATTAGCGGTGAAGTCTTCTCTTCCCCAAGTTCGTTCCCCAAACTGATTTTTGCCGGCTCTGAATATAAATCGAGGATATAAAGAACTCTTTAAAGGCTTCCTTGTGAAACACAAATTCAATCGTGACAATACCTATAGTCCATTCTCAAATAGTTCCTGGTTGCTTTAAATGATGTTATACAGCTTATACTTACCCTGAAGATACACGAGGATAACAATAATCGCAGCCAACTCCCATTTGCAACACTTGAATAACATCTTATCAATTAATTGAGGCGGCATTTCATAAAGATTTCGATATATTACATGATTTAGTTGTGCAAGGAAACGTCTTTATGAATGGCGAAGACGGAAGAGGAGATTAATTCTATTTGACTAAGATAAATATTCATAAAAACTCAGCATGAAGTCTGAATGCTGCTTTCATAATTCAAAAGGTCAAACGAAAGTTCTGACATTCTTGAACTAATTCCTGCTGAGTTACACCATGCAATTCTGTTATATTTTTCAAAAGCAATTTGAATGACATGGATATATTATGAATAACAGTCGATGTGTTGATTTAGGACATGAAATATAAGCCAACAATCGCTAATGTTATGGACGATATTTAGATTTCCAAGGAAACTGTACTTCTAAGGTCTGTTTTCCTCTTTAATTGTCACGAAATGCAGCGTATTTCTTTGCTTCAAATTCATTAGTGCTATAGTTGAGTGCCCAGAAACAATAATGTACGCTACGATCTCGCTGTCATACGGTGGAAAAAATCCCCAAATGTTAATATTATTCAACTGAGTCGAAACTGTAAATTTCTGAGCTTTGTCTTCCGGTATGCTAGCTAGCGCTTGGTTTAGCATTGTCTATATTATATTATTGTTATAGCATTTCTTATTGACTGTCGTCACTCACTTTACCGAAAAATATCGTTTTTTGTTATTTACTAAATGCTAACTAAGTATAGCTATATTCAATATTCATTTGAAACCTTTTAATTAAATAGCCCGATACATGTTAACAGTTTTTCTCTATTGGCACCAGTTCCAGGAGCACACACTGTCAGATAAAAGTACTCAAATAAATCCGTTCAACACTGGGTCAACAAATGGTCTATTTTAGCCAGATTTTTGACAGTATCTGAACATCCCCTTTTCATTATCCAGACAGAAATCCTAGTCTTAAGTTTATTGTCAATGTTCCGTGAAAGAGCGTCTTTATAATCCAGTTTCCTTCTTGTTTTCGTAGTGTTGAGATCTTTGATTTAGATGACTATAAACATGATCATTTTCTTCCTTCCCAGTTCTTTTAAGAGCTGTATACGTCGACTGTTCATCTTTCACTTGTTCATAATTGTTAACGTCATCTTTGTTAGGATTTTCATAAATATCTTTGGAATTGTCAGTGGTCTTCTTTCCCGAATTCGCTTTGGTGCTTGACGATTTGAGACGAAGTTGATAAACCAAATAAGCATTAAAGATGAGTGAAATGACCAGGAGAATTACTAATACTATAATTCCTACAAGATCCCAATCTTCTTTTGCATCTAAAGATGAATGAATTAAAACGACACAGTCTGTTGAATAATGTATCAACATAAAAACTATCCTCTTTTGTTCGAAATTCAGCGTTTTTTAGATCAAAATCGTACGACTCGTGTTTGAAAATTAATTTAGTTGACAAATATACTTTCTAGAACTTGTTGTCGTGTCCTGTGATTTCTGATCGATCTTTTTTTTTGTCGACTAGGACGTGACATATATACGTTACAGAAAATCGTTACAGAGAATTTCCTTTATTGAAGTTATTTTGAAGAAATTTAAAACAGGGAAACATTAAACCTGTTGTGCTTTATCTCAATGGAATCGGTAGTCAATATATGGCAATTATTTAGGTATTTACCTGTGTTTTTGCCTAGCGTTGGACATGGCGCTAGCGTTTCTTTCTTTTCGACAGTTGTTGATGTTGGGCTCCAATCTGTGGAGTAAAATTCACCCTGAAGTAAAAGATCGAGGTCAGCAGTCGTTCCAAAAATCTAGTTCAAGACTAAAAATCTGACCGGCTGGAGTTGGATGCATGTACTCTAAATACGGTTAACATGGATGAAAATCCTAATCCTTTTTGTTTTCACAAGCTATAAGATATTAAAAGCCTTTTAGCACTAATTTCCAGCAATACCTTGTCATCAAGAAAGATCCTTTGAAAAATACTGTAACTTGCTCCAGACTCCAGTGGTCCATTATAATAATCATTTGTTGTTGATCTTCGTCTTCGTGTTGTTTGAAAACTTGTATTTCCACCATCACCAAGTATAAACATGGTTTTATCTCTGCTTGTTATGACGGTGGCAATATAAGGTTTTGGTTCAGCTGACGTGTTAGCTTCTTTGTATGTCACTAGTTCATTGTTATCGTAACTGCTGGGTGATGGAAGCTTGTCACTGCTTTTTCTCAGTTTCAAAGCAACGACGTAAAAATACCTACAAAAATTCTGTATGTTAAGTGCAAAAAAACAATGTCTGAAGTTAGTCATCCAAATGATTTCTTCCATGCAATTCTCTGTAACATTTTTTCAGGAACGTTTGGTACTTACGTAAAATTTTCAGAAGGGATTTGTAACGAGAAAGTTAATGTAGTTTCTGTTCTATTTGTGGCCATCTCTGTTCGTTCTGTAAAATAAATAACATCAATGTTATGATATGAACTTGAATGTTAGTATTTAGTTTGTGATGTCAATCTGACAACTAAACTTTGAAATACAGGCCCTACCTCCATTTGTAAATATTCCCTGACTTTTACTGTAGTTTCCTCGACCAACTTTAGTTCTTGCAAGAACACGAACATAATATTTGGTAGATGCATTCAAACTGTCGATGACTAACATCATCTTCTCTGTAGTATGTTCTTTAAAGCAAGGTTTAGTTTCTTCATGTGAGATACACACAGTATAATTGACGATCACGCCATTTCTTTTCTCTTCTTCAGGAGGATCCCACGTGACTGATAATGTGGATGAACTTTCTGCAGTGACTTTGACGTTCAGTGGAGGACCTTCTGGAGCTGAACATACATTACAGGTGAGACGAAGTGAAAATACATCAAATTAACTCATGGCGTACGCACTTCTCTCCAAGAAATGCTAGCTTTCGCGAAACAACTAAGTCAACTGCATGTACTGCACCTAAATATAGTGTGCTAATTTTGTTTTCTTTGGATGCGGTGAAGCTGAAAAGGTACTTTCACGCGCGTTCTGAAGAATTCAGTGTCTATAGGTAAGCGGAGTGCAAACGAGGTAAAACAAAAGCTATCGGAGTGTTTAATTCTCTCTTACCGTCCTGGCGTGTTGAAAACGAGATTTTATTCTCTTCACCAAAACCATCCTTGTTTCCGGCTGCTATGAATATTTCGTAACTTGTGAATGGAGTGAGATTATTAACTTTATGTTTATTCATTTTTCCTATTTTGACGTTCAGAATGAGAGCGTTGTTCCTCCTGATTTTAATCCAAAATCTTGATACGCTGGTAAATCCTTGATTCTCAGGATCAATCCACGATATTTCAACACTTCGTGACTTGATGTTAGGAACGGTGATGTTTCTAGGTCGGTCTGGATATAAAGCTTGAGAGAAAAATATCATCACATTGTAAAGCATTTTTTGCTCACAAAAAATCTCATAACTAAGTTTACAAACGTTCATAACTTACTGTCACCACAAATCTCAATTCTCATACAAGGTTGAACTTCATATGATAATGGTATAAACCGTAAAGCTCTTGCTATGACATTTAAACTTCTTATAGCTGCGTCATTGTAAGAATTCTTGTTGCCTTGAAATATCTAAAGATAATCAGGACTATAAAGGCTAATTTCCACTCCGGAAAACGAGCAGCGGATCGGATCGGAACGAAAGATAATCCGCGCGTGCGCCGTCTGCTGAAATTTTTGGCTTATATTGGTCCGAAAGCGTCCGAGAACGGATAAAAAAAGTTCAAATAGTTTTAACTTTTTTTGATCCGAACCGAAATCACTTCATGGATTGGACCAGCTCGGAAAAAAATCCGATCCGCTGCTCGTTTTCCGGAGTGGAAATTAGCCTTAAGGTGTTATAAATATCATGTGTCTAATTATACATTATCATTATTACTATTTTAGTTCATACTGTTTTGTGCACCAGATTCACATTAATTCCACATGCGGCCAATATGTGATAGTAACAAAAATGAATGATATATTAAAAATATGATTTGAACATCCAGTTACTGATCGGTCCGTAGAGTGAAATATCACATGTAGTCACTATCCGATGTACTACAAGCATGAAATGCAGGATTTACCTTTTTATTTCCATTTTTCTCTTGTTCCCACTTTGATGAATCAACAGTGTAATTTAAGATAAAAGTCTTCACCCATTTTGCACTACTACTCCGCCTGTCACCAAATGTTGCAACAGTCCGTATCACATAAAGTCTTTCTAAGTCGACCTGAAGATAATGTTTATCAACTGAGACAGAAGCACACCAAGAACTACCACTAGATATTCTTGCATCAGAAGCTCTGTGACCTTCTGAAGAAACTGAGGCAGTGAATGACGAATCTGGAATTCTTTCTTCATCTTCTAACAAAGGATTGTTGCAAATATGACCTGAAATACGAAGATAACCTGTTAAGTCCTCGTTTTTCTACGATGGGCGTATCATCCTCTTTCTTATTCTTATTTTCCATATATTCTCGCAGGTTATCATAATCTTTCAAGACTTACATTTCATGAATGACAACTGAGAGAAACTTAAGGCGGAATATAAGACCAAACATTGAGATAAATCGTCGTCTTAATGATTAAAATTTACAGCTCCAGAGAATGATGATTTTATTTATTATGTGTATTTCCTTATAATATTCTCTCGCTTCAAAACTTACATTTTATGAATAACAACTCACAACAACTTGAGGTGGAAGTTGTGATGAAACATTGACGTAAATCCTCGAGGACATTAGTACAGTTTATAATTCCAGAGAATATTTCATCTTTGGTAGTTGATAGGACAGGCGTATTAACAACGGAGTCTGCTCTTTTGTATCCCATTTGAATGCAAACAACATTCTTGGCTTTGTTATTTAAACTTCCTGCACAAACACTTTTGTCCCCGCTGTCCGTAATAACATTCACAACACCTTCGTTTGGCAACGATGAATTCGATAAAAACGCGCCAAAAACTAAAAGACAAAAGTCAACTCTTAATTTTACTACGGATCACTAACATGCACTTTCTAAACCTTTAGTATTTTCTTTCATTTGTAGTACATAATACATAATACATACCACAAACATCGCTATAAGATTTCACAGTATCAATACATTGATATTCAAAGTAAAGATATTTTTTCAATCCAGGACACAGATCATCAGAGAACAAGGTTTCATTCACAGTTATTTTACACTCATGTTGACCATCACATTGTTTCTTAACCAGACATGTTACATCAACTGTACAACTATAATCATCACTCAAACCACATGTCTTTGAGTCAGACAATCCACGGTAAGATGCAGTCTTGACCAACATGAACTGATCTTTAGAACAAGTGACATTCTCTGTCGTATTTCCATAACATGTCACTGAACCTTGAAAATAACAGTCGAAATGCAAAGATTTTTTGAATTAAAAATATAATTTTATCTGAGCCCGAGACAGAGTAGCGAAAAACAACAACAAAGTCAACAATCAATAATTGAAAGTAACTTGGAGATATTCCAGGTGAGACAAATTGATAGCAAAACTTTGCATGGTTATCGTGACAAGTAGTGAAAGCATGTATGAATAAATCTATTTTTAAATTTCTTTAAGGCAAGAGACCTAATATGTCTTGTCTAGTTCGGCCATGAGCTGGTGTCGTATGTGAACTAATATATCTACATATGACCAGAGGGACTGATAATATAGCCAGAGCGTCATAATAATAAAAATACACAAACTTTTTTTAAATCTCATCACAAACTATTACCGTATTATTCTGTATTATCGCCTGTTTTCACTACGTACTCACCCTATATACGCTGAGTAGCTCAGCCAATCAGATTGTAGCGGTGAGTTGCTATACAGTATATATTTTTTAATTGTCAATATTATATGCGTGGCCATCCACGGAAGTATGGTATAATTGTGTAACTGAATATTTACTATATATAGTGTTGTGGCAAAAACTTACCAAAGTTGAAAAGTTTATCCTCAGTGTCATTACAATCTGTTGTCAATCCAATGTAGGGATCAATTCCGTAATTTTGAGCGAGCAAGGCGTGTGTTTTATTGACTGCACACCAGTTCTGAAATGAGCTCTTGCGATAACCTTCATAATATACAGATAAACCTCCCCAAGAGGTCTGAGTTATACGACGATAGATTTTTCTCCCAGAATGTTGCGCACAGGCGGAAACATCTAATCCTAGTGATGCAATGGGAACGTAAAGATAAAACATATCAAGACCAAAACCAGAACCAATTTTAGCATAAGCCGCAAGACATCCTTGTCTTTTCAAATTCAACATGCCGCCATTATCACGAAACCGAAACTGAGCAGCTGGATCCAGACAGTTGTTGGAGAGTTCAAGAAAAGATACGCTGCCCCAGGTCGAGCCGTCTGACTGTATTCGTGCTGTGTCATAGATACACTTTCCTGTCTTCACATGTTTCACAAAGAAACCAGCAACACCTGAAAAATGAGAAAATACCCTGTGAAGTCATTGCAAGCATTTGAACTACCTGTCTAGTACTGTCTGGAAAAAGCAGCAAACAGTAATCACGATCTTTTCCAATATTAAATATATTCTGAAGATAATGCTTGAAGACTGCATGTCTTCTGCTATACGTGGAATTTCGTGCGCAGAGCGAAACTTCTCTTTTCTTGTGACTGTGCCGGAGCTCCAGTTTGAATAAAGCCCGATCACACAGACCGGCCCGCGATTCCGCAACGCTATGCCTGTTGGAAATCACTGCAAGAAGAGTGTATTGCATTGAGTACATAGACGTCCTGAAGTTTGTCATGAGACAGAACTTGTCTCTTTCAACTTAAATTAAATTACTGACCACGTCTTGCGTAGATCAGCGAGTAAAATCATCCGTCAGTAGATGTAAGTGATTTCTTAGCAGGTTTAATTCATGGTGAAGGAAGGGTCACATATATTCGTCAAGTAGTCTTGGTTCTAAATTCTAATAATCAGTATACTATATGTTGGCAAGTATCGTCTGGCTCTGAACACCATATTAGCGTACAAGTCTTCTCTTCCCCAAGTTCGTTCTCCAAACTGATTTTTGCCGGCTCTGAATATAAATCGAGCATATAAAGAACTCTTTAAGGCTTCCTTGTGAAACACAAATTCAATCGCGACAATACCTATAGTCCATTCTCAAATAGTTCCTGGTTGCTTTAAATGATGTTATACAGCTTATACTTACCCTGAAGATACACGAGGATGACAATAATCCCTGTCAACTCCCATTTACAACACATGACTAACATCTTATTAATTAATTGAGGCGACACTTCATAAAGATTGCGATATATTACATGATTTAGTTGTGCAAGGAAACGTCTTTGGTGAACGGCGAAGACGGAAGAGGAGATTAATTCTATTTGACCAAGATAAATATTCATAGAAACTCAGCATGAAGTCTGAATGCTGCTTTCATAATTCAAAAGGTTAAACGAAAGTTCTGACATTCTTCAACTAATTCCTGCTGAGTTCTACCATGCAATTCTGTTATATTTTTCAAACGCAATTTGAATGACATGGATATATTATGAATAACAGTCGATGTGTTGATTTAGGACATGAAATAGCCAACAATCGCTAATGCTATGAATGATATTTAGATTTCCAAGGAAAATGTATTTCTAAGGTCTGTTTTCCTCTTTAATTGTTACGAAATGCAGCGTATTTTTTGTTTCAAATTCATTAGTGCTATAGTTGAGTGCCCAGGAACAATAATGTACGCTACGATCTCGCTGTCATACGGTGGAAAAAATCCCCAAATGTTAATATTATTCAACTGACTCGTCAGATGGTATACATAAATTCATCAGGCGATATATTTTAGCCTGATCTTCAAAATATCTGGAGGTTTCTATTTTCATTATCTTAATAATATTTCATGAACTGCATGTCCTTGGTTTTTTCCTAATTCCCCTGATTAAATTAAAACTAAGCGGTTATATACCTAAGTATTTAACTAGCTGATTCCGAAGTGCTGACTTTGCTGTGTTAAGTATCGCTAAAGTTTGAGTATTCATGAAAGGAATTCAAAACAGCTGAAACGGCTTCATAACAGAGCTTGAATTGAGCCTAAAACGGGAACTGAAAAACACGAACTAAATCAACTGGTTTTCATGTTGCCTTGATGTAACTTTATGTAGTTTCATTAGAACTGTGTATAGATTCGTCAACTTATTATGCTGTACCTTGTGTAGCGATGTAACACTTCTCCACCAATCCCTACAAATTATTTTTAAAAAGCTTTTAGAGAATCATGGTAGAGACATTACCCTACGTCATTGTTTTTGCACTCACGTTGATGTACGAAGCATTGATGTAATCTGATTTTTCGTCACCAGACAAAATGACGCGAGAATCATTATCTACAACCAGAGAAAACATTCAGTACTCGTTGATGGCTGAAGATTACCATCGTTTATTGATAATCTTGAATCTTAACGATGTCATATGAAAACATTAAATCTAACTAACTTACATGTGACTGCGTTGACTACTATAGGCTTATAGCGGAGAATTGTGTGTGTTAATAAGTGCACCATGCATGTAATGTTCGCAAATTTTTTAGACGTCATGAAGTTTGTCAATAAACAGAACTTGTCTCTTTTAACTATAATTCAATGACTAGCTGTTTACGCCTTGCGTATAGATCAGCCAGTAAAATTAAATCATCCGTCAGTAGACGTAAGTGATGTCTCAGCAGGTTTAATTCATGGCGAAATAGGGGTCACATATATTCGTCAGGTAGCCATAGTCAGGCTAATAATCAGTATACTATATGTTGGCAAGTATCGTCTGGCTCTGAACACTAGTTACACATGTAGGATACCAAACATATACAGTCAAGACGAACCATATCAGCGTGCAAGTCTTCTCTTTCCCAAGTTCGTTCCCCAAACTGATTTTCACTCTTAAACTAAATCGAGCCTAAAGAACTCTTCAAAGGCTTCCTTGTGAAACACAAATTCAATCGCGACAATACCTATAGTCCATTCTCAAATAGTTCCTGGTTGCTTTAAATGATGATGTTATATATTTACTCTGAAAATACACGAGGATGACAATAATCCCTGTCAACTTTCAGTTACAACACTTGAATTTACAACATCTTATCAATTAATTGATGGAAACACTTCATAAAGATTGCGATATATTACATGATTTATAGAGGTGAAAGTAAACGACTTTCTGATTGCTAAGACGGAAGACAGAACTAAGTCAATGTAGCGAAGATAAATATTCAGTCCATGTACGTGGAGCCTGAAATAAGACTGAAATCAAACATTTAGCATTCTTAGCAAATTGTGTTTTGTTCCTGTTAAGATACCGTGACTAACCGCTATCATAAATTTGCTTTTTTTTAAACCAAGCTATGTGTGAAACATGAGAGTCGTAAACGTGCCTTAATTTTAGATGGTTGATTTTACAAAATTAATAGCTAAATAGGAATCGATCAGCATGCTTATGATATACAGACTTCAAAGAAACTGTAAATTTCTTTGTCTTCCAGTATGCTAGCTAGGGATTGGTTTAGCATTATCTGTATTATATTAGTATACACCCGACTATTGTCTATTACAAATCCTACATTCTGATTGGCTACTCAATCATTGTCTATTCGTGATGGTGCACGGTTGGGAAAATTTCGCTCGCGCGACCGTATAAAATTAAATTATTTCTCGGTGTAATTGCGGTGTATCGATTATTTTCTCGAAATTAATATATCTAGGTACAGCTAGGTATACTAAAACAATTAGACAACTCGCCTTCGTTGTCTATGAGCGAATAGTCAACTCAGGCTTCGCCTTCGTTGACTATTCGCTCATAGACAACTCGGACTCGTTGTCTAATTGTTAATTTTTGTTGTAGCATTTCTTATTGACTGTCGTCACCCACTTTACCAAAAAATATCGTTTTGTGTTATTAACTAAATGCTTACTAAGTATAGCTATATTCAATATTCATTTGAAACCTTTTAGTTAAATAGCCCGATACATGTTAACAGTTTTTCTCTATTGGCACCAGTTCCAGGAACACACACTGTCAGATAAAAGTACTCAAATAAATCCGTTTAACACTGGGTCAGCAAATGGTCTATTTTAGCCAGATTTTGGACAATATCTGGACGTCCCCTTTTCATTATCCAGACAGAAATCCTAGTCATAAGTTTATATTGTGAATTTTCCATGAAAGAGCGTCTTTATAATCCAGTTTCCTTCTTGTTTTCGTAGTGTTGAGATCTTTGATTCAGATGACTATAAACATGATCATTTTCTTCCTTCCCAGTTCTTTTAAGAGCTGTATACGTCGACTGTTCATCTTTCACTTGTTCATAATTGTTAACGTCATCTTTGTTAGGATTTTCATAAATATCTTTGGAATTGTCAGTGGTCTTCTTTCCCGAATTCGCTTTGGTGCTTGACGATTTGAGACGAAGTCGATAAACCAAATAAGCATTGAAGATGAGTGAAATGACCAGGAGAATTACTAATACTATAATTCCTACAAGATCCCAAGCTTCTTTTGCATCTAAAGATGAATGAATTAAAACGATGCAGTCTATTGAATAATGTATCAACATAAAAACTATCCTCTTTTGTTCGAAATTCAGTGTTTTTTAGATCAAAATCATACGACTCGTGTTTGAAAATTAATTTAGTCGAAAAATATACTTTCTAAAACTTGTTGTCGTGTCCTGTGATTTCTGGTCTTTTTTCTTGTCGACTAGGACGTGACATATATATGTTACAGAAAATCGTTAGAGAGAATTTCCTTTATTGAAGTTATTTTGAAGAAATTAGAAATAGGGAAACATTAAACCTGCTGTGCTTTATTTTACTGGAATCGGTAGTCAATATATGGCAATTATTTATATGTATTTACCTGTGTTTTTGCTTAGCGTTGGACATGGCGCTAGCGTTTCTTTCTTTTCGACAGTTGTTGATGTTGGGCTCCAATCTGTGGAGTAAAATTCACCCTGAAGTAAAAGATCGAGGTCAGCAGTCGTTCAAAAAATCTAGTTCAAAGCTAAAAATCTGACCGGCTGGAGTTAGGATGTACTCTAAATACGGTTAACATGGATGAAAATCTTAATCCTTTTTGTTTTCACAAGCTATAAGATATTAAAAGCCTTTTAGCACTAATTTCCAGCAATACCTTGTCATCAAGAAAGATCCTTTGAAAAATACTGTAACTTGCTCCAGACTCCAGTGGTCCATTATAATAATCATTTGTTGTTGATCTTCGTCTTCGTGTTGTTTGAGAACTTGTATTTCCACCATCACCAAGTATAAACATGTTTTTATCTCTGCTTGTTATGACGGTGGCAATATAAGGTTTTGGTTCAGCTGACGTTTTAGCTTCTTTGTATGTCACTAGATCATTGTTATCGTAACTGCTGGGTGATGGAAGCTTGTCACTGCTTTTTCTCAGTTTCAAAGCAACGACGTAAAAATACCTACAAAAATTCTGTTCGTTAAGTCAAGTGCAAAAAAACAATGTCTGAAGTTAGTCATCCAAATTATTTCTTCCATGCAATTCTCTGTAATATTTCTTCAGGAATGTTTGGTACTTACATAAAATTTTCAGAAGGGATTTGTAACGAGAAAGTTAATGTAGTTTCTGTTCTATTTGTGGCCATTTTTGTTCGTTCTGTAAAATAAATAACATCAATGATATGAACTTGAATGTCAGTATTTAGTTTGTGATGTCAATCTGACAACTAAATATTAAAATATAGGCCCTACCTCCATTTGTAAATATTCCTTGACTTTTACTATAGATTCCTCGACCAACTTTAGTACTTGCAAGAACACAAACATAATATTTGGTTGATGCATTCAAATTGTTGATGACTAACATCATCTTCTCTGTAGTATGTTCTTTAAAGCAAGGTTTAGTTTTAGTTTCTTCATGTGAGATACACACAGTATAATTGACGATCACGCCATTTCTTTTCTCTTCTTCAGGAGGATCCCACGTGACTGATAATGAGGATGAACTTTCTGCAGTGATTTTGACGTTCAGTGGAGGACCTTCTGGAGCTAAATATATCAAAATGGCAACCGTAAGACGTTTCTTTGAATTTTCTTTGTTTGGACGGGTTCAAGGATGTAACAAATGAGGCAGGGTAACAATTGGTTATTATTTTGCAGAATATCAGTCAGTTAAAATTTCTATTGCGAGAGTTGTAGCAATCTTACACAATGCGCGTAGGATCCATCATTCTTACCATCCTCACGTGTTGAAAACATAATACTTTTCTCTTCGCCGAAACCATCGTTGTTTCCAGCAGCTACAGATATTTCATAACTTGTGTATGGAGTGAGCTTGTCTATTTTATATTTATTTATTTCTCCCGTGGTCATATTCTGAGTAAGTGAGCCGTCCTTCTTTATTTTAATCCAAAATCTTGATACGCTGGTAAATCCTTGATTCTCAGGATCAATCCACGATATTTCAGCACTTTGTGACTTAATATTAAAGACGGCGAGGTTTCTAGGTTGGTCTGGATATAAAGCTTGAGAAAAAGGAAATCAAACTTATAATTAAATAACTCGATCTTCACTAACTGCAAACTCTTTACAAAAACGTCGATAGAAATAAACGTAACTTACTGTCACCGCAGATCTCAATTCTCATACAAGGTTGAACTTCATATGACAATGGAATAAACCGTAAAGCTCTTGTTGTTTTGCCGTTTAAACTTCCTATGGCTGCACCATTAAAAGCATTCTTGTTTCCCTGAAATATCTTTGAGAAAAAAAAAAAAAAAAAAAAAAAATATATATATATATATATATATATATATATATATATATATATATATATATATATATATATATATATATATATATATATATATATATATCAACGTGTAAAATAGGGTGTCACATATCAATTACCTTGTGATTTTCAGTCTGAACTTGTTTCCAATTCTCTGAATCAATAGTGTAATTTAAGTTGTAAGTCTTCACCCATTTGGCACTGGTACTGTCACCAAATGTTGCTACATTCAATATCACATAAAGTCTTCCCAAGTCCACTTGAAGATAATGTTTGCCATCTGAGACAGAAGCACACCAAGAACTACCACTAGATATCCTTGCATCAGAAGCTCTGTGACCTTCTGAAGAAACTGAGGCAGTGAAGGACGAATTTGGAAATCGTTCTTTATTTTCTATCAGAGGCTTGTCGCAAATATGACCTGAAATACGAAGATCACTTGTTAAGTTCTCGAATTTTTTACAATGGTAATTTCCTTCTAATTCTTGGACTTATTGTTTATATATTCTCCTTTCAAAACTTACATTTTATGAATGACAACTCAGAACAACTTGAGGTGGAAGATGTGATCAAACATTGACGTAAATCCTCGAGGTCGTTATTACAGTTTATAATTCCAGAGAATATTTCATCTTTGCTAGTTAATAGGACAGGCGTGTTAACAACGAAGTCTGCTCTTTTGTATCCCATTTGAATGCAAACAACATCCTTAGCTTTGTTTTTTAAACTTCCTGCACAAACACTTTTGTCTCCGCTGTCCGTAATTACTTTTACAACACCTTCGTTTGGCAACGATGAATTCGATAAAAACGCGCCAAAAACTAAAAGACAAATGCCAATTCCTAATCTTACTACGGATCACTACCATGCACCTTCTAAACCTTTAGTATTTTCTTATTTTCTTTCATTTGTAGTACATATTACATACCACAAACATCGCTATAAGATTCCACGGTATCAATACATTGATATTCAAAATAAAGATAGTTTTTCAATCCAGGACACAGATCATCAGAAACAAACAAGGTTTTATCCACAGTTATTTTACACTCATGTTGACCATCACATTGTTTCTTAACAAGACATGTTACATCAACTGTACAACTATAATCATCACTTAAACCACATGTTTTTGAGTCAGACAATCCACGGTAAGATGCAGTCTTGACCACCATGAACTGATCTTTAGAACAAGTGACATTCTCTGTCGTATTTCCATAACATGTCACTGAACCTGGAAAATAATAGTCGAAATGCAAAGATTTTTTGAATTAAAAATATAATTTTATCTGAGCCCAAGACAGAGTAGCGAACATCAACAACAATCAATAATTGAAAGTAACATGGAGATATTCCAGGTGAGACAAATTGATAGCAAAACTTTGAATGGTTATCGTGACAAGTAGTGAAAACATGTATGAATAAATCCATTTTTAAAAAAAATTCTTCTTTAAGACAAGAGACCTAATATGTCTTGTCTTGACAATGAATAGTTCGGCCATGAGCTGGTGTCGTATGTAAACTAATATATAGCTGCACATGACCAGAGCGAATAACATAGCCAGAGCGTCATAATAATAAAAATACAAACTTTTTTTAAATCTCATCACAAACTATTACTGTATTATTCTGTATTATCGCCTGTTTTCTCAACGTACTCACCCTATATACGCTGATACACAGTGAGTAGCTTTGTCAATCAGATTTTGGCGGTGAGTTGCTATACAGTATATATTTTTTAATTGTCAATGTTATATGTGTGGCCATCCACATAAGTATGGTATAATTATTTGTAACTGAATATTTACTATATATAGTGTTGTGGCAAAAACTTACCAAAGTTGAAAAGTTTATCCTCAGTGTCATTACAATTTGTTGTCAATCCAATGTAGGGATCAATTCCTTCTTTTTGAGCGAGCGGGGCGTATGTTTTATTGACTGCACACCAGTTCTGAAATGAGGTCTTGTCACGACCTTTATAATATACAGATAAACCTCCCCAAGAGGTCTGGGTTATACGACGATAGATTTTGCTTCCAGGATCTTGCGCACAGGCAGAATAATCTAATCCTCTTGATGCACTGGGAACGTAAAGATAAAACATGTCAAGAAAATAACCAAAATCAGATTTAGCATAAGCCGCAAGACATCCTTGTCTTTGCAAATTCAACATGGCGCCATTATCACGAAACCGAAACTGAGCAGCTGGATCCAGACAGTTGTTGGAAAGTTCAAGATAAGATACGCTGCCCCAGGTCGAGCCTTCTGACTGTATTCGTGCTGTGTCATAGATACACTTTCCTGTCTTCACATGTTTCACAAAGAAACCAGCAACATCTGGAAAATGAGAAAATACCGTGTGAAGTCATTGCAAGCATTTGAACTACCTGTCTAGTACTGTCTGGAAAAAGCAGCAAACAGTAATCACGATCTTTTCCAATATTAAATATATAATTCTGAGGATAATGCTTGAAGACTGCTTGAAGACTGCATGTCTTCTACTACACGTGGAATTTCGTGCGCAGAGCGAAACTTCTCTTTTCTTGTGACTGTGCCGGCGGAGCTCCGGTTTAAATAAAGCCCGATCACACAGACCGGCCCGCGATTCCACAACGCTATTCCTGTGGGAAATCACTGCAAGAAGAGTGTATTGTATTGAGTATATAGACGTCCTGAAGTTTGTCATGAGACAGAACTTGTCTCTTTCAACTTAAATTAAATTACTGAGCACGTCTTGGTAGATCAGCGAGTAAAATCATCCGTCAGTAGAAGTAAGTGATGTCTTAGCAGGTTTAATTCATGGCGAAAGAAGGGTCACATATATTTGTCAGGTAGCCATAGTCAATCTAATAATCAGTATACTTATATATGCTGGGAACTATCGTCTGGCTCTGAACACTTGTTATACACTTGTAGGCTACCAAACATATACAGTCAAGACGAACCATATTAGCGGTGAAGTCTTCTCTTTCCCAAGTTCGTTCCTCTGAATATAAATCGAGCCTAAAGAAATCTTTAAAGGCTTTTCTTGTGAGACACATATTCAATCGCGACAATACCTATAGCCCGTTCTCAAATAGTTCCTGCTTGCTTTAAATGATGTTATACAGCTTATACTTACCCTGAAAATACACGAGGATGACAATAATCCCTGTCAACTCCCATTTACAACACTTGAATAACATCTTATCAATTAATTGAGGCGACACTTCATAAAGATTGCGATATATTACATGATTTAGTTGTGCAAGGAAACGTCTTTATGATGATGGCG
Organism: Dendronephthya gigantea; assembly: GCF_004324835.1. Lineage (NCBI taxonomy): Eukaryota > Metazoa > Cnidaria > Anthozoa > Malacalcyonacea > Nephtheidae > Dendronephthya > Dendronephthya gigantea. The sequence continues at coordinate 107,966 of NW_021163275.1, read as the reverse complement.
AAGACGGAAGAGGAGATTAATTCTATTTGACCAAGATAAATATTCATAAAAACTCAGCATGAAGTCTGAATGCTGCTTTCATAATTCAAAAGGTTAAACGAAAGTTCTGACATTCTTGAACTAATTTCTGCTGAGTTCTACCATGCAATTCTGTTATATTTTTCAAAAGCAATTTGAATGACATGGATATATTATGAATAACAGTCGAGGTGTTGATTTAGGACATGAAATATAAGCCAACAATCGCTAATGCTATGGACGATATTTAGATTTCTAAGGAAACTGTATTTCTAAGGTCTGTTTTCCTCTTTAATTGTTACGAAATGCAGCGTATTCATTAGTGCTATAGTTGAGTGCCCAGGAACAATAATGTACGCTACAATCTGGCTGTCATACGGTGGAAAAAATCCCCAAATGTTAATATTATTCAACTGACTCGTCAGATGGTATACATAAATTCATCAGGCGATATATTTTAGCCTGATCTTCAAAATATATGGAGGTTTCTATTTCCATTATCTCAATAATATTTTATGAACTGCATGTCCTTGGTCTTTTCCTAATTCCCCTGATTAAATTAAAACTAAGCGGTTATATACCTAAGTATTTAACTAGCTGATTACGAAGTGCTGATTTTGTTGTGTTAAGTATCGCTAAAGTTTGAATATTCATTAAAGGAATTCAAAACAGCTGAAACTGCTTCATAACAGAGCTTGAATTGAGCCTGAAACGGGAAAAAACACGAAGTAAATCAACTGGTTTTCTCGTGTCAATAATGTTACCTTGATGTAACTTTATGTAGTTTCATTAGAACTACGATTGGAATAGTTCATTCTGCGTTAACTTACCGCGGTCTCAACGAACTGTGGACGCTTTGCACGGATCAATTTGATGCATTGAAAGACGTCAATGACTTGAACAACTTTCACTCTGTCCACAAGATTAGAAATTGCAATGTACGTTCCACTTCTTCCAGCACCATCGCTAGGAAATAAACTAAATGCTTAAACTAATTGACAAATACTTGTTAATTGATTCTTAATTGACCGATTAATTGATTCTTAATAGATTAATTCCAGTAAAAAGTCACAAATGTATATAATTTCATACCTGCAAACAACAATGATTGGTCCCTTCTTTTCTGCTGCTCTTTTTGCGTCCTCAACTTCAGACAAAAGTTTCACAATATCGTTAACATTTTCTGGAACTCCATGGTCTGGCCACGACATGTATTGAACCAATCTTAGCATGTGACCACTTTTCAAATCCTGGTTGTGTATAGAAGAAAGTTCAAATCAAGTGTTCATCAGGATGATAATGTTTGAGATATAATCGAGCTGTACTGATAATACATACCGCTGAGGGTGAAACGATGAATTTTCTAACAACAATATTTTCTTTTTTGACGAAAGAATCCAACATTACTGTGGTGGTTCCAAATGACTGTGGTTTAGCTCTTTGGGTTGGCCAAAACATTGGGTATTCCTTGAATGATAACAATTGTGTTAGCACGATTTAAAGTGAAGAATTAGCAGTGGGCTTCACAATAGCAAGTATCAAGGCATTCCAAATTTTCCCGAAGAACAGGCATGCTGATTGGGGTGATAGAGAACAGACTTGACAGATTCTTCAGTTGGGACTGAAGAACGCAATTGTCTACTGACCTCGTCCTCACCCAACTGATTTAACATGACGATTGTTGACGAACAATATTTTGTCACCATCCTCCAAAAGTCGTTAATCGTCTCCTGCAGAGGTGTTTGTGTAGCGATAAAATAATTCTTGCCAAGATAACCCTATTTAGATAAATCGGTTTCAAAAGGGTTTTCGTCATTTTGATATTTATTTTACTATTTACTCGGTTAATTACCATAATAATAAACTCACATCGACAAAACAAGCATTTATATAATCCGAGTTTGCGACATTTTCAATATGACTGAGACAAGCACGACCAGACTCAGCTGGAACAGAAAGATAAACACAAAATATTAAAAGGGAAATTTTCAAATTAAAACACATTTTAACCTACATGGATAAATGTGTTCCTTTCGATTCTTCTTCTTGTTCTCCTCCAAAAGTCCTGCTTCGCATTGATCCTCCATCAACTTCGGCGAGACTGTGTTCAAACGCTGTACAAGAAAGAATATCTTGGATATATTGAAGGTTTAACACAAGTCCTTCACATACACTGTGGCAACGAGCTATATAAATACCTACTCAAAATTACTTTTGTGAATAGAAATGACAATGGTACGTGGCCAAGTTGCGAATGAAACAAATGTTGCTTTACCTTAAACTTCTCTTCGAATCCAGTCTGACCTTCGTTAGTTTGCTCTGATAATTTCTTGATCTCGAATTTCACATGCGTTGCTTGAACTTCATTCGCTCCACACTTGATGTGATCAACGATTGCATCATGAATAAACACATATTGATCCTGGATGGTAAACAAAATAACCTTGTTATTAATGGTGTGCTGGTGTTTGGTTTTAAGAGAGTGATTGTCACAGGCATCTTGATTGGTATTCCTTTTCATTTCGTTATAGCAACAGTTGGTTATGGACAGTCAATAGCTATATGTCACCTAACACTTACAGCAGTTTGCACCATGTTCATTCGTCTTGTTCTCATGTCCTTCACAAAGCCAAAGACATCGATCACATCTTTCTTTTCTTTGTCAAGATCATCCAAAATCTTGTCCACAGCAATGAACACTCCTGTTCGACCAACTCCAGCACTGCGTTGAAAGTATTAATGGTAAACGTTCTCTAGAATATCGCTTTTATCCCGTCCCAACCATTCCTGGGAAACTCTCATCTATCATAATTTTCACGATCTTCACTTGCTCTAACAGTAATCTAATAATTTCGTACCTGCAATGAATGACAGCTGACCCAGTTTTAGTCTCATGAAAAGACTTGAAATGTCCTCTGAAAGTTAAAATCTGTGTTGGGTAGTGAGGAACACCAAAGTCTGGCCATGCTTTGAAGTGAAACTGTTGAACTCCGTGTTGTTCACCTCCCTGGATTAAAGATAGCATATCATCTTGTCTGAGTTTATAGATAACGTGGGAATTCATTGGTGTTTATGGTTACCTTCTCAACAGTGAATATCCGAGTAACGTAATCAGCAAATGTTCTTGTTTTTCTGGCAGTCACTTTGATATCTCCATACAAACCAGAGTCATCGGGCCAGTATTTCTCACATTTTACCTGTGAAAAAGAAAGTCATATTTCACTCCGCCAGAGCAAGATCTACACAGTGAAAGATTTAGTTACTAATTTTATAAGTTTAGTCTTGCTTTAGGTATAATAAAAGTCACGTAATACAAAACCTTTGCCATTTCTTTCAATGTGGTCAACATGACAATTGTTGGACATTTGTGTTCAAAAATCATCCTCCAGAAATCATTCACTGTTGCTGGTTTTGGTCCTAAGTAAAATACGATCATTCAGGTCTTTTTTCATACTTTTTAATTACTCTTTAATATCCAGGCTGAATGAAAAAAGTTCGTCAACTTATTGTGATATAGATTCGTCAACATATTATGATATAGATTCGTCAACATATTATGTTGTACCTTGTGTAGCGATGTAACTCTTCTCCACCAATCCCTACAAATTATTTTCAAAAAAGCATTTAGAGATTCATGGTAGAGACATTACCCTACGTCATTGTTTTTGCACTCACGTTGATGTACGAAGCATTGATGTAATCTGATTTTTCGTCACCAGACAAAATGACACGAGAATCATTATCTACAACCAGAGAAAACATTCAGTACTCGTTGATGGCTGAAGATTACCATCGTTTACTTATATTCTTGAATCGTAACGATGTCATATGAAAACATCAAGTCTAACTAACTTACATGTGACTGCGTTGCCGTATCTGTTTTTCGGTCGGTTAAACGCTCGTTTTGAGATGTCTCCTTTGGAAATGTGGGCAGTTGGTAAATCCTGAAAAGTTGAATACGAAAGTTGGTTCAAATTTAGAAAGCTACTGCAACGATGTCAACTAATTTCAGAATTATGATAAAGACAACTTGGTTGGAGTAGTGTTATGGTTGTGAATTTCTCACTTCACCTCAAATTCCAGCTTGAAATCTTTTTTATCGTTTTGTCTCAGGTTGTTCACGTAATCACTGAATTCGCCAACAGGAACAGGATTATGAATCCTCGCAACAACAGCTGGCAAAATATGCATTTGAGTTAACGAGGATTTAACGAAATACAATATTCTGTCATTAAGCACTGCTTGGTTGCCTATAGTCAGTGACAGGGAGAACTTTGTCTTAGTAAGGTGCCCCACCTTCTCCCATCTTTGTTTCACCCACCTTCTTGGTTACCATAGATATTTTTATCACCAGCTGCAAAATCTGAAGGATATGTCTTCTCCTCCCCAACTGGACTAACGTCTACTTCATCTGCTCCAGCAACGGTGGGGTTTTGTTGTACTTCAATAGACTCTTTGGGATCAAGATCACCGTCGTTAGGATCAAGATATCCCTCGTTGATCGCGGGTGAAGCAACTCTTGGTTTCTCTTCGAGTTTATAATCTACTTCATCGTAATGATCTTTTTCGTCTTTGCGTCTGAAATACAAGATGACATTCAAGCAGTGAAAAAAGACACAAAACAACGGGCGTATTTACGTCAAAATGTCGAGAAATAACATGTCATCGTCATCATCACCATTGAAAGCTATGGTAGAGTCATCATATAAGAGAAACTTGAAACAATATTTCACATGTTCACGCACGCACTCTATAAAAACACTCTGTGACAGTCTTCCTCGTCATTCAGGGATTTTTGTGCTCCTCGGATATAAATAATCGCAAGGACTGAAGGACAGAGTTCATTCATTCCCGAGAGGATGGATCTTTTGTAAACTGATCTTCAACATGATTACCTTCTTCTACACAGAATGATCACGACTACAACCAGGATAAGAAGAAGACACCCACCACCTGCTGCACCAGCAATTATTGGAATATTATCACTCTTAGTATCGTCGTTTCCATCACTCTCTGTAGTGGGCATAACAAATATGTTATATTACATGGTCATAAACAAAAATATCTTTAGTTCTGGTAAAGACAACATGCAGTCAGTTTTTAAATTGTTTATCGTTTTTATAAACGAAAACAAGCTCGTTTAAAACTTTGAATCAATGATGATTCACTTCCTCCTTTTTTTTTACAGTATAAGCTGAGTTTGTACACAGGTTACGTTTTAAGTATTTACTTTTACTTGTGGTGGTGCTTGAGTCAGTTGTGATTGCTTTGGGAGTGCTTGTTGCTGACGTTGTCGTCTTTCCAACTGTTGTTTTTCTAACAGTCGTTGTTGAAGCAGGGCTCCAATCCGTGGAGTAAAATTCACTCTGGAGTGAAATATTAAGTTGAGACTGCATTAACATCTGTAGAAGGTTCCCTTTTCGATATGTTTCGGTAACCTCATGTATTCAAGATAAATTTCCAGCAATACCTTGTCATGGAGAAAGATCCTTTGAAAAATACTGTAACTTGCTCCAGACTCCAGTGGTCCATTATAATAATCAATTGTTGTTGATCTTCGTCTTCGTGTTGTTTGAGAACTTGTATTTCCACCATCACCAAGTATAAACATGTTTTTATCCCTGCTTGTTATGACGGCGGCAATATAAGGTTTTGGGTCAGCTGACGTTTTAGCTTTTTCGTATGTCACTAGATCTTTGTTATCGTAACTGCTGGGTGATGGAAGTTTGTCATTGTTTTTTCGTTTCAAAGCCACGACGTAAAAATATCTAAAAAAATTCTGTAGTTATATAGTCATCTGAATGGTTTCTTCTGAAACTCTTTGTAATATTAGTTCAACTTACGTAAAATTTTCCGAAGGGCTTTGTAATAGGAATGTTAATGTAGTATTGGTTTTATTTGTGGCCATCCCTGTTCGTTCTACGGGAAAATATGTAAATTTGTTAGCGATCTGAGATGAAATTTTTGACTGTGAGAATTTTACTTTGTGAAGTTTGCTCTCCTCAACTAATAAGTAATAACAGATCTCAAGATTAAACGTCGGATTTTACCTCCATTTGTAAATATTCCCTGACTTTTACTGTAGTTTCCTCGACCAACTTTAGTACTTGCAAGAACACGAACATAATATTTGGTTGATGCATTCAAACTGTCGATGACCAACATCATCTTCTCTGTAGTATGTTCTTTAAAGCAAGGTTTAGTTTCTTCATGTGAGATACACACAGTATAATTGACGATCACGCCATTTCTTTTCTCTTCTTCAGGAGGATCCCACGTGACTGATAATGAGGATGAACTTTCTGCAGTGACTTTGACGTTCAGTGGAGGACCTTCTGGAGCTGGAAATTTAATTGTAAGTTGTTTCTTTGGGTTCGTTTTAGAAAGTGTTTGTATTATATGACTACCCGCCTCAATTACACATGAACCCGATGCTTCGAAACCGCGTTAAGAAATTGTATATCCATCATTCTTACCATCCTCTCGTGTTGAAAACATAATTGTTTTCGCTGAACTAAAACCATCCTTGTTTCCAGCAGCTACAGATATTTCATAACTTGTGTATGGAGTGAGCTTATCTATTTTGTATTTATTTATATTTCCCGTGGTGATATTCAGAATAAGCGAGTTGTTTTTCTTCATTTTAATCCAAAATCTTGATACGCTGGTAAATCCTTGATTCTCAGGATCAATCCACGATATTTCAACACTTCGTGACTTGATGTTAAAGGCGGTGAGGTTTCTAAGTTGGTCTGGATATAAAGCTGTTAAGAATAAAAATAAATTATTATTGCCAACTCTTTATTAAAGCCTGGATAGAATATATTATAAGTAATGTATTTAGGTCATGTATAACTTACTGTCACCACAAATTTCAATTTTCATACAAGGTTGAACTTCATATGATAATGGAATAAACCGTAAAGCTCTTGTTGTTGTGACATTTAAACTTCTTATGGCTGCGTCATTAGCATTTTTGTTGCCTTGAAATATCTATTAAAAAGTGTAAAATTAAGTATATATTTCATTTATTGTTAATAATTACCGTTCTTGAAATATATAAAGCTAATGATAATAACGTAAACCGTCTAAAGAATGACTTGCTTATTTGCAATGAGAGATTTAGTTGTTAATACAAAAAATCAAAAAATGTCTCTAATCAACTTTTTAGAGGCTTTTGTATTTCAAGGTAGCTAGTCTAGTGAAAACATCAAACTAGAACAAAAACATTACCGTCCCATCTTGTACTCGTCTGAGTCGTCTCCAGTTTACCAGGTCTACAGTGTAATTAAGGTTAAATGATGTCACCCATTTAGAGCCAGTGGCTGTGCTATTGCCAAATGTCGCTATAGCATATAACACGTAAAGTCTTCCTAAGTCGACTTGAAGATAATGTCTACCATCTGAGACAGAAGCACACCAAGAGCTACCACTAGATATCCTTGCATCAGAAGCTCTGTGACCTTCTGAAGAAACTGACGCAGTAAATGACGAATCTGGAAATCTTTCTTTGTCTTCTAGCAGAGGATTGTCGCAAATATGACCTGAAATAAAGAATGTTAATCCATATTTGTTCGCGTAAGCTGCACCAGCATATCCAGAATATACTTACATTTGATGTAAGAGAGCTGTGAACAGCTTTTTTGAGAGGTTGTAACTGAACATTGAGACAAGTGATGCTCTTTGCCACCACAGTCAATGCTTCCAGAAAATACTTCTTTCGTGCTAGACATAGCAGTCTTATTAACAACAGAGGATGCTCGTGTATAACCCTGGTGACGACAAACAACATCCTTGGCGTTGTTCTTTAAACTCTGCCAACAAACAGTGTTGGTTCCATTATAATTGACATCTATTTGTAAAATACCCTCGTTTGGTAAAGATGAATCTGACAGATGCACGTTATCCACTACAAAAACAACAATAGTAAATGTTTACGTATTTAAAAAGAATTCTTCTCTGGTATTTCTTTGCTACTATTAATAAACATCTGATTTTCTTGAGCGTAAATAAGTACCAACTTAATAAATTTGGTATTCCGCAATTTTTACATTATATCGAGGACTAAAGCTACATATTATTTTCATATTCACGATGGTTGAGGACCTATGGTGAATTCATTTGGGCCAGTAACAAATAGCGCTAAGTTATGTCTTTTTGTATAAATCAGAAACAATTTTATCGCTTAATGGCATGCACTGACATTTAATTTAAATAGCTAGAAAATATCCCACGCAGACGCAGGGAGGTTTTGAGGTTTTTGGGAGTTTAAAGTTTGAAGGTGGCACCAGTTAGTATTGTTTTGCGCTCTCGCACTTCACACGAGAAACATGCATTAAATACTCAGCACTCCAACGCAACTTCACTGAATCCAAAACAAACATACCACATAATGAGTATTGTTTTGATTTATCAATACATTGATATTCAAAGTAAAGATATTTTTTCAATCCAGGACACAGATCATCAGAGAACAAGGTTTTATTCACAGTTATTTTACACTCATGTTGACCATCACATTGTTTCTTAACAAGACATGTTACATCAACTGTACAACTATAATCATCACTCAAACCACATGTCTTTGAGTCAGACAATCCACGGTAAGATGCAGTCTTGACCACCATGAACTGATCTTTACAACAGGCGACATTCTCTGTCGTATTTCCATAACATGTCACTGAACCTGAAAAATTAAAATTGATCCAGGCTGTGTGTGGTCTTCCAAATTTGAAATCCGCTTCTTATATATCCTCTTTAACAACTACTGCGGTCACGGAAAATCTTTAAGAGGGGAGGGCATATATTCATTTATTATGTGTATAGAGATTTATGCACAGCAGAGTGATGATATAAAAATCGTATTTCAAATTGTATTTTAAATCGTGAAATACGATGGCGTCAAAATATAGGATATTACATTCAACCCATTATCAAATCTTTCGGAAAGGATATTTAACTTCTACTAAACAAAATTACAAAGAAACTGGTAATAAATATGTTTTGATGTATAAAATTTCGAAATTTTGTTGCTCGCTGTGTTTTTGTATATTAAAATTATGCTAGCGTGTCTTTGTCAAATTGATCTCTATACACATTTACTAAACAAATTGCTTCATTGTTGGCTCGTTTGTACGAATTTTATTATCCACTCGTTGCGAAGGATCGCAAACTCACTCGTTCGTTTTGCGATCCTTCACAACTCCTGCATAAAAATCGTACGCACTCGCCAACCATGAAGTAATCTATATACCGTAGCTATATTCACCTTCATCATTATTAGTATCTTTTGAAATATATTGTTTTACGGTCTGAGAACATGAATATCCCCCTCCCCCACACACATTGCTATCCCCCGCGGCCCTATCGCAAACCCGTCTCAGACAACGTTGACAGGCAGAGAGATCGTACCGGCAGAAAAGAAACTTACCAAAATTAAAACGTTTATTCTCCCCGTCTAGACAGCTTGGGTTCGTTTTTAAGTATCCATCAGGGTCTGCACACCTGGCTGCGGAATTATAAAATCCCCGTAAACCCCCCGAGGAGGTTTGTTCTATAACCCGGTCGTCAGCACAGGCAGATTTTTCTATAGTCCCTGGGGTATTAGGAACGTAGACGTAAAACATTTCATCTTGATACCTCTTATCAAATATAACAAGACATCCTTGTCTTTTCAAATTCAACATGGCGCCATTATCACGAAACCGAAACTGAGCAGCTGGATCCAGACAGTTGTTGGAGAGTTCAAGAAAAGATACGCTGCCCCAGTCCGGGCCTTTTGACTGTATTCGTGCTGTGTCATAGATACACTTTCCTGTCTTGATATGTTTCAAAAAAAACCCAACAACACCTGGAAAAAACATCACTCCGCTTATTTTATATGCGTTATATTGAAAAAAAACCATAAAAAAGTTTAGACATTCTAAGCAATTCCATGATAATGATTAATTTTCTATGCAGTATAGAATTACCAAAGGTTAGCTAGAGAAATACTGGTCTAGCGTTTTGCGATAACAATGCGAATTCATCTTTAGTAAGTTTTGCATAAGTTTTATAGCATAAGTTCTTAAATTTATAACTTTTGAACACACGAAAATAATTCATTGTTGCGGAGTCTAGCTATAGCAGACTAGGAGCATCCTAATTTGTGCAGCAGTCAAGTTTTTTGCTTCGATTTGTGAGCTATTACTATAAATAAGTAATGCACTTTTTATAAATATTTGATCCGCTTTTATAAATATGTGATCGCTAGATCTGTTTACAATGTAAGATAGATCATGTCAGAACAAAAAGACACGCAATTCTCTGATAATTTGCCAAGCTTTTTACACATAGAAAAGCACCTTTTGAGCAGAGCGGTGTGTCTTTTCTACATCTGTTCCATGAGGTGATTCTCAGGTCACATTGCTGTTAAATATAAAGCCTGCAGAAATAACATTGAGTAACGTTTGTGACCAGAGAATCACCTAATGATATCTTACGGTTTCTTACAAAGGTTTTCGGTGTAAAGTGTTATAAACTCAATATCCTTTGCGCCCTCCAAGTCATATGTTTCGTCGTTAAGCCTGCATGGTTCTCACTGACTACCGACAGTCGGCAATGAATTGTTGGTAAGCGCTGCATGATGAAGAAAATTTATTCAAAATAACGAAACACTTTATTTCCATTCCCGAAAGATCGGGCGACAATAGCCATCCCCGGAATCATCCCCGGTGATCATGAACTATAAGTACCACAAGGCTTTAAACCCCCCCCCCCTCCCAACAACAATGTCAGTAACACTTTCACATTCACAGCAAATATATTTCTAACCTCTATAGAGTATAGTGCAACCTTGTTCATATATCCATATATAGCTATATGTGTAATGCGTATAACATACATACACAAATATATATCTAGTTAACTGATCACGCAAAACTAATGTACTCGAATATGAGAAACTGAGGGTCATTCATAGATACTTCAGATGCTGGTTTTGTCCATGTCGTAACTGAAAGTAAGCAGACTTGAGATATCATTTTATTGCGACAGTACATAGATTCACCAGATAAGTTCATCAGTGCGAATTAAGCCAAGTATTCAGTTTTTATAAATTGTAAATGATATAGTTTAAATTAATACTTACCATGAAGATACAAGAGACTGACAATCAACCCTATAAATTTGTACTCAAAGCACCTGAAAAACATCTTCAAAAAGACACTTCATTAAGAACGAGATGTACAAATATAACCGAAAACGACTTCGTGAATTGCGATTGCGGAAGACGAGACTAAATCAATGTAGCGAAGATAAATATTCAAAGCAGCCGGTGTAAAGTCTGAATGTTTTTTTTTATAATTGCATGCTGAAACCAAATTATTAACATTCTTTCACATTAAGATTTGTTGTATACCGCTTTTTAATGATGCTGTAAAATACTGTATCAGTTCCCATCTTTCATTGATGCAAAATTGGATACGACTGGTTTAAAACCAATGGACGCTTCACACGATTGTCTAAAAATCATTTGAGATACCCTGTATGAACATTAAATCACATTACAATCAGATATTTTGAAAAGTTATACTTGGGTTACACCAGTCAGTATTATTCAAAACTTCAAATTATATATTAAGCGTAGTATATGTTGACTATATCGTGTTATATGACTTGTATATCGTGGTATATGTACTGAATAATGATCGATAATCGACCTATAGTGATAATCGTTTTTAATCGTTTGTTTACATTTCTTACATTACTTCCTTAAGCACTCTTAAACGAACAAAGACAAAAGTCAAAACACTAGTGATTTCAATATACGTCTGATCAGAAACTTTTAATGAATTTAGTTGTAGTCTCTTAGTTAAATCAGTTATCAAAATAGTTGCAAAATCTTTTTCTTTCATATCCTGATAAAAGCTTCTGAGGGCCTCACAGATCTGCATGGCGGTTATTAGGTAATAAGGTGCAATACAGGCGAAACCTTTATATAAGCAAAAAAGACGATTTGAATCCCTTTTTTTATCATTGGCATTTTAAGAAGATTCCAGTCCACCAATTCAGCGGAAGAAACTGATTTCCATGCAAAATCTATTGGTTAATCGAAAGCAGATGAAAAAATATGTTTCACTTAGGTATACATGCTTTCATTTATAGTGTCTTCGCCGTTTCATTGTCTTTCCCATTTCTTAGTTGTATATTTAATGGTTATAATACAGGAATGTATACGAGTCAGTATAATTCCACACTGATATTTTATATCAACTACTTATGATGATCACTGTCAATTCTTCAGTGTTTTTGTCAACTACATCATGGGGACGTACGTAAATTCAATTCATTCACATGCATTCATTTCTTAGTCGTATATTTAACGGTTATAATACGAGTCAGTATAATTCCATACTGATATTTTAGATCAACTTCTTATCATGATCACTTCAACTGTCAATTCTTCCGTGTTTGGTTAAGTGCTAAGTGCGGAGTATACATTGCATGAATAGTCGATTTATTCAGGCTGGAAATTTCTACTTTGACAGCTCTTTTAAGTTTATACTATCGACAAATGCGTCGTACAAGAGCCCTTGTTATTAAAATCCAGTTTCCGCCTGATTTTCATGTTTTTTGGGCGCTTCATTTAAATGACTATAGACATGATCATCATTTTCCTCCTTTCCAGGCCTTTTAAGCGCTGTGTACGTCGATTTTTCATTTCCCACTTGTTCATAATTGTCGACGTCATCTTTTCCAGGATTTTCATAAATATCTTTGGAATTTTCCTTGGTCTTCTCCACGTCTTTCGTAGCGCTTGATGATTTGAGACGATGAACACGGTAGATTAAATAAGCGATAACTACGACTGAAATGACAAGGAGAATTGCCAATACAATAATTCCAACAACTTCATTTCTTGCACCGTCTGAAAGATAGAAAATTAAGAAGATGCATCATGTATTGAAGAGTAATAATTCTAGGTAACCAGTGTAAGAAATCCAACCATGCAGTTGCTAAATAATAAAATACAGAACTCGCGATTAAAAAGCTCCTGGGTCATCTATAATGGGATCCTAAAATTTATTTGATTTTCGAATCAAGATTGATTAAATCGAGATCTGGAATTAACGATCCAGGATTCCGTTCCAGGCATTCCGTTCATTTTTGCTAGTGAAAGCCAGTGTGCATTTGTTAATTTCTCAATTTGGTAAAAATTCATGTTACCTGTAGCGATCTGTTTTTGGATAAAAAATGTATGATTCGTTCTCCGAAATCGATCATGAACATGACAAATATATTTTCCAAAACTTGTTTCGTCTTTCACTGTAACGACGAGTAAAGAACTACGATGAGGCGTGTCTTTTACCATGAATCCATCCAGTGGCCTCTGATCTTTTTCCCAACTGAAATTAATAGGTGGTTCCCCTTGAGCAGAACACAACAGGTTGACAAGATCACCTTCCTTTGCCATTACGTCACCACTGGACATGTTGGTTAACACACGAGGACTGCCTGGGGAAATGAAATTAACAGGCATTTGAACTTAACCTCAATTTTTTAAAACTAGATTTTTGTTTAATAAACCCTTTAAGAGTAAGTTACCTTGGAATGTACCAAGATATTGTTGTGTGAAAGAAATTTATACCTGTATATTCATTTGTCTTCGAAACTGGGCTCCAGTCTGTGGAGTAATAATCCTATTTTAAGAAAATGATCATTATATGTTATGACCCAGAAAGACGGATGATGACATGAAATACTTGTTTTTTTAGTTGGTGTAACGATGTTCCTCTTCTGATATTTGTCCTTTTTCACTCTTCAGAGTTCAGCCTCATTCTCATTTTTCTTTTCCTCTCAATTTTTGACATGTAAGTAAGCCTGGTAAACTGAAACTAGACGAAGGAATTATTGTATCTAGACTATAATAAAATTTACATAGAATTACCTGGTCATTGAGTATAATCCTTTGAAAAATACTGTATCTAGTGCCAGGTTCCAGCGGACCATTGTAGTAATCACTCGCAGTTGATCTGCGTCTTCGTGATGTTGAATCACTTGTATTCTTACCATCACCAAGTATAAACACGTCTTCATTCACACCGCCGGATGTAAAGACTGCAGCAATGTAAGGTTTGGGATCTGATGATTTTCTTGCCTCAGCGTACGTCACTAGTTCATTGTTGTCATAACTACCAGATGATTTAGGTTCTTTACCGTCTTTAAGTTTTAAAGCCACGACGTAAAAATGCCTGAAGAGAAACATTTACCTCTTCAATAGCACCTGGTGTCTGTCTTCGTACACTAATATTTAAATAAATAACTTACAAATACGTCATTGAAGGAATTTTCAATGAAAATGTGAGTGTACGTGACGTCACGTCAGCAGCCTGTTCTGTCCCTCCTATAGTAAAAAAACAAAATTGATGTAATACGGGCTTGCATGTGCATAAATAATACATTCCCGTGTTTAAAAAACGAAATTTTAGCAATTTTCTGCAGAGATGTTTTCCAAATCTGCGATTGAGATGTATCTTTAGATATTAGGTGAAGTTTCGAATCGGTGACAAAATGAAAAGCTTATTTTCGATACTGAATATATCTGAACCAATTCAACACCACAAGATGGTGTCGTTTCAACATTATTGTTCAACATACCTCCATTAGTAAAGAATCCTTTACTCTCACTGTAGTTACCACGACCAGCTTTAGTACTCGCTTGAACACGAATATAATATTTGGTTGATGGATTCAAATCCCGCGCAACCCAATTTCTTTCAGTGGTTGTAAATGAGTGAAAGCAAATTCCATCGTTTGTATTCGAAACACACACAGTATAACTGATAATGACGCCATTTTGTTTACTTTCCTCAGGAGGATCCCAAATGAAAGACAGAGATGATGTACTTCTTGATGTGGTTTTGATGTTTAATGGAGGACCACTTGGTGCTAAAAATCAAAATGGAGGTTCGTATAGTTGATATTTTGTATATTATTAGACAATTGAACCAAAACAAACAGCTCCGAGCGAGGTTCAGATTTGAATTCCACCAGCGCTATCTTTGAGCGAACACAAACCAATCAAATGCTATGAATCTATCAGATTAACTAATAACGAGCGCAATAGGTCAGCGAATGGGTAGTGTTGTAAGTCAAATTTGGACCGCACTATAAACAATTATTAGAGAACTGTAAAGAAGACAGTTTTCTCAAGAAAACTAATTCTGTTTCAATCAGTCAGGCTTCAATGTCGTGGGTATAGATTATGTCCTCACTAACGTCATTAATCACAACGTCGCCAATATAAGAAATATATTTCAATTCTAACCAGTTTCCAATGTTATAAATGAAGAACTCGTTTCTTCGCCAAAACCATCCTTGTTTCCAGCAGCTACAGATATTTCATAACTTGTGTCTGGAGTGAGCTTATCTATTTTATATTTATTCATTTTTCCTGTGGTCATATTCAGAATAAGCGAGTTGTTTTTCTTCATTTTAATCCAAAATCTTGATACGTTGGTAAATCCTTGATTCTCAGGATCAATCCACGATATTTCAACACTTTGTGACTTGATGTTAAAGACGATGAGGTTTCTTGGTTTGTCTGGATATAAAGCTGTTAAGAATAAAAATAAAATGAGATAAATATCCTTTCTAAATTATTATTGCCAACTCTTTTTATTAAAGCCTCGACGGGATATATTAAGTATTGTTATATAGGTGCTATGTATTTTATATTTGGTTGGTTCATTCGTAGTCATATAAGGCTTTAAATAAATGCAATGGTTCCCGCACGACAAAGTAAAAAATTATTGCCCGCATGTTGTCATAACAAAGTAAAGTGTTTTTTTAAAATTAAAAATTGTTGTGTAACATGTATGTTTTTGTTCCTATATAACACTTAATGTACACTACCTCGGGAAATAGTGAATTTTGTTTTCCCTCGAGTCTCAACATTCAGACTTGGAAAAACAAAACTCACTATTTCCATCGGTAGCATACATTAGGTGTATAATGTATAACTTACTGACACCACAGATCTCAATTTTCATACAAGGTTCAACTTCATTTGATAATGGAATAAACCGTAAAGCTCTTGTTGTTGTGTCATTTAAACTTCTTATGGCTGCGTCATTAGCATTCTTGTTGCCTTGAAGTATCTATTAAAAAGGGTAAAATTAAGGAAATATTTATTTTATTGATTAAATTATACCGTTCTTGAAATATCTAAAGCTAATGATAATAACGTAAACTGTCTTAAGAATGTTTTGCTTATTTGCTATGAGAGATTTTAAAACAAAAATATGTCCATCAACTACGATTTTTAGAGGCTTTTGTATCTCAAGGTAGCTAGTCTAGTGAAAACATCAAACTAGAACAAAACATTACCGTCCCGTTTTGTACTCGTCTCCAGTTTATCAGGTCAACAGTGTAATTAAGGTTAAATGATATCAACCGTTTAAAGCCAGTGGCTGTGCTATCGCCAAATGTCTTTATGACATATAACACGTAAAGTCTTCCCAGGTCGATTTGAAGATAATGTTTACCATCTGAGACAGAAGCACACCAAGAACTACCACTAGATATCCTTGCATCAAAAGCCCTGTGACCTTCTGAAGAAACTGAGGCAGTGAATGACGAATCTGGAAATTTTTCTTTGTCTTCTAACAGAGGATTGTTGCAAATATGACCTGAAATAAAGAATGTTAGTCCAAATTTTTTCACATAAGCTGTACCAGCATATCTAGAATATACTTACATTTGATGTAAGAGAGCTGTGAACAGCCATTTGGAGAAGTTATAAGTGAACATTGAGACAAGTGATGCTCTTTGCCACCACAGTCAATGCTTCCAGAAAATACCTCTTTCGTGCTAGACATAGCAGTCTTATTAACAACGGAGGATGCTCGTGTATAACCCAGTTGACGACAAATAACATCTTTGGCGTTGTTCTTCAAACTCTGCCAACAAACTGTTTTGGTTCCATTATAATTCTCATCTATTTGTATAAAACCCTCGTTTGGTAGAGATGAGTCAGACAGATGCACGTTATCCACTAAAAAAACAACAATAATAAATGTTTACGTATTTTAAAAAGAATTCTTCTCGGGTTTCTAGGTGAGCTTTTGGGGTTTTGAGGTTTTTGGGTTTGGAAAGTTTAAAGTTTGAGGGTGGCACCAGTTAGTATTATTTTGCGCTCTTGCACTTCACACGAGAAGCATGCATCAAATACTCAGCGCTCGAACGCAACTTCAATCCAATACAAACATACCACATAATGAGTATTGTTTTGATCTATCAATACATTGATATTCAAAGTAAAGATATCTGTTCAATCCAGGACACAGATCATCAGAGAACAAGGTTTCATTCACAGTTATTTTACACTCATGTTGACCATCACATTGTTTCTTAACAAGACATGTTACATCAACTGTACAACTATAATCATCACTCAAACCACATGTCTTTGAGTCAGACAATCCACGGTAAGATGCAGTCTTGACCACCATGAACTGATCTTTAGGACAGGCGACATTCTCTGTCGTATTTCCATAACATGTCACTGAACCTTGATAAGGATAGGACAAAATATAGACCTCGATCGAAACTTAAAAAGTTGAAGTGAGTTTGTATACCTGGTTTGCATTGAGAATATAGAATTACTTTCTGAGCACTTCTTCTCTTTACTGTTGAATACATTTCTCAGACAACCCCTATATCAGGCAGAAAGATCGTACCGGCAGAAAAGAAACTTACCAAAATTAAAACGTTTATTCTCCTCGTCTAAACAGCTTGGGTTCGTTTTTATGTATCCATCAGGGTCTGCACACCTGGCTGCAGAATTATAAAATCCACGTAAACCTCCCCAAGAAGTTTGTTTTATAACCCGTTTGTCAGCACAGGCAGATATTTCTTTAACTTTTAGGGTGGCAGGAACGAAGACGTAAAACATTTCATCTTGATACCTCTTACTATATATAGCAAGACATCCTTGTCTTTTCAAATTCAACATGGCGCCATTATCACGAAACCAAAACTGAGCAGCTGGGTCCAGACAGTTGTTGGAGAGTTCAAGAAAAGATACGCTACCCCAGTCCGAGCCGTCTGACTGTATTCGTGCTGTGTCATAGATACACTTTCCTGTCTTGATATGTTTCACAAAGAAACCAGCAACACCTGAAGAATTTAAGATTCACGAGATTGATTGATTTTCTTGCGATGTTACTACCAAATATTAGAGAGTTTAAAAATCAAGTTTTACGTCAACCGGTAAATAGGAGGCAAATGTAATAAAAAAATAGACTCGGCACAGACTCGGTATTTTAAAACTTCAGGCAAACTCTTGATAGACGGGGATTTTTCATAGTTAACTAGTAGGATTCATAGGGACATATTTTTATAACCTAACTCAGTTGTATCCAGCGGTAAAAAATTGTTAATTAATCACATAAAAAAGTGATTACAATGTGTTTATTCTTGCCATCGTTTGATGCAGTTTTAAAACGAGAATGGAAGTTGATGAACGTTAATGCAAGTTACAAGACCTGTTTACCTCCGCCGTCAATAATGTCAGTATTCGTCAGAGGACTTTCGCAATTTTGGTAGTGAGCGGTCGAACACAAGCGAGACTTACAACTCACATCAACTCGCATTAATCATGAGACAGTGCACAAATCATTGTGAATGAGACAGAATTTCGATTTTCAATGCCTGGTGTAATATTTTAATAGCTAGCCTACTTACTATGAAGATACAGGAGAATGACAATGAACCCTGATAATTTCCACTCATAGCACTTGGAAAACATCCTTTCTTTTTAAAAAGTCGATTCATCGACAAAGATATCTGCAGTAAAGATGTAAGTTTGAACGAAGCCGGAAGAAGAACTAAATCGTTGATGTTGCGAAGATAAATATTCATAAAACTCAGTGTGAAGTCTGAATGTTGCTTTCATGATCCCAAACAAACAAAACGTCTGACATTCTTTTAGCAAATTGTGTTTTGTTTTTGTTAAATTACTGTAAATAATGACATTAATCATAAATCTTTCATATTTCTCAAAAGCTATATGTATAAATGACATGGTCGTGCATGTTATATTAAGAGAAATGATCCTCTCTAGACCAAATTTGTTGTCGATGGGTTGATTTTTAAAATTAAGTAAAACGTTCAGGTCGAAATATTAGCTTAAAGCAACAGGTGGTCTTAACTAGATTATAGATTATACATGGACGCCCTCATTTCATTATTGAAATTTTAATCTTAAGTTTATTGTAAATGTTCCGTGCAAAAGCAACTTTATAATCCAGTTTCCTTTTGGTTTTCGTATTCTTGCGGTTTTTGATTCAGATGACTATAAACATGATCATCTTCGTCCTTTCCAGGTCTTTTAAGAGCTGTATACGTCGACTGTTCATTCTCCACTTGTTCATAATTGTCAACATCATTTTTGTTAGGATTTTCATAAATATCTTTGGAACTGTTTTTGGTCTTCCTCTCCAAATTTCCCGTAGTGCTTGACGATTTGAGACGATGAACTCGGTGAAACAATAAATAAGCGATAATAATGAGTAGAATGACCAGAATAATTATTAATACTATAATTCCCACAAGATGATTTCCGCAACCTTCGCACTCTCCTTGAGCTAATGAAAGGAAGAGCAAAAATTAGAAAGATGCAACCCAGAATACAACAGATTTACTCTCCGTTTAGGACTCATTTCAAAACCCTAAAATCCTCTGTTGTAGAACTGTAACCGATACAAAAAGCTCTGGAAACTACACAAGTTATTTTCTCTCCCTAATTTAGTTTGTAAATTACCTGTAAGTTTCACAACTGAAATTGTATGAGCAGTTTTTGTAAATCGATCTTGAATATTACAAATGTATTTTCCAAAACTTTTTTCGTCTTTTATTGTTACAACCAGAACAGAACTGCGATAAGGGGTATTCTTTTCTATAAAACTCTCCAGAGCCTTTCCATCTTTTTCCCAACTGAAAGTGATCGGTGGTTCCCCTTGAGCAGAACACAACAAGTTGACAAGATCACCTTCCTTTGCCATTACGTCACCACTGGACATGTTGGTTAACACACGAGGGGCATTATCTGACGAACAGAAACATGCAGTTATACATTCCAAGTTAACTGATGAGCAGGTTGGGGGCATGTAGAATTAAATCTATAATAAACGTAAACATACCATGTTTTTTTCGGCTCAAAAATAAGGTGTTACAATTTATATGCAATACCTGAGTTTATGCTAAGGGTTGTCGATGGAGGACTCCAATCATTGGAGTAAAATTCACCCTAAAATGAAATATTTAGGACAAACAGATATAGAGTAGACAAAAAATAGGTTTACGGATATTAGATATAAGGGTATGAGGATATATAAGATATTGAGATAGCCTATGTTAGTGAAAATGCAGAAGGATCATTTGGTGTAATTGAATATATTTGTTTATTTTAATGTAATATCATAACTAGCAATACCTTGTCATCAAGAAAGATCCTTTGAAAAATACTGTAACTTGCTCCAGACTCCAGTGGTCCATTATAATAATCATTCGTTGTTGATCTTCGTCTTCGTGTTGTTTGAAAACTTGTATTTCCACCATCACCAAGTATAAACATGTTTTTATCCCTGCTTGTTATGACGGCAGCAATATAAGGTTTTGGTTCAGCTGACGTTTTAGCTTCTTTGTATGTTACTAGATCATTGTTATCGTAACTGCTGGGTGATGGAAGTTTGTCACTGCTCTTTCTCAGTTTCAAAGCCACGACGTAAAAATATCTAAAACAGATTTTGTTTGTTAAGTAAAAGTTGTAGTTGGTCATCCAAATAATTTTTTCTATGCAATTATCTGAAATATTGCTTTAGGAACGCTGGTTTTGAACTTACGTAAAATTTTCTAAAGGAATTTGTAACGAGAAAGTTAATGTAGTTTCTGTTTTCTTTGTTGCGATCTTTGTTCCTTCTGTAAAATAAATAACATCAATGATATGAACTTGAATGTCAGTATTTAGGTTGAGATCGATTTTAGCTTTCTCTTAAGGTGATGAGATCTGACAACGAATCTGTGAAATATAGGCCCTACCTCCATTTGTAAATATTCCTTGACTTTTACTATAGTTTCCTCGACCAACTTTAGTACTTGCAAGAACACGAACATAATATTTGGTTGAGGCATTCAAATTGTCGATGACCAACATCATTTTCTCTGTAGTGTGTTCTTTAAAGCAAGGTTTAGTTTCTTCATGTGAGATACACACAGTATAATTGACGATCACGCCATTTCTTTTCTCTTCTTCAGGAGGATCCCACGTGACTGATAAAAAGGATGAACTTTCTGCAGTGACTTTGACGTTCAGTGGAGGACCTTCTGGAGCTAAATACATCAAAATGACAACCGTAAGACGTTTGTTCGAATTTTCTTTGTTTCGACGGGTTCATGCATGTAACAAATGAGGCAGGGTATCAGTCAGTTAAAATTTCTATCGCGAGAGTTGTAGCAATCTTAAACAATGCGCGAAGAATAAACCGATACCTTCCTCTCGTGTTAATAATGCAATCATAGTCTTTTCGCCAAAACCATCCTTGTTTCCAGCAGCTACAGATATTTCATAACTTGTGTATGGAGTGAGCTTATCTATTTTATATTTATTTATTTCTCCCGTGGTCATATTCAGAATAATTGAGCCGTCCTTCTTTATTTTAATCCAAAATCTTGATACGCTGGTAAATCCTTGATTCTCAGGATCAATCCACGATATTTCAGCACTTTGTGACTTGATGTTAGAGACGGTGAGGTTTCTAGGTTGGTCTGGATATAAGGCTGTTAAGAAAGGAAATCAAACTCATAATTAAATAATTATCGCTTTCTAATCACCAACTGCAAATGCTTTACCAAATCCTCGATAGAAATAAACGTAACTTACTGTGACCACAGATCTCAATTCTCATACAAGGTTGAACTTCATGTGACAATGGAATGAACCGTAAAGCTCTTGTTGTTGTGGCATTTAAACTTGTTATGGTTGCGCCATTAAAAGCATTCTTGTTGCCCTGAAATATCTTTGAACAAATGCATAGAAATGTCAGGAAAATTTACATTTGCGCGAGAATCGGACATTGCACTACTCATTTTGATGCAATAATACCGTATACGATATTTCCCTCTTTTGATGTAGGCCTAAAAATGTAAAAGAAACGTATCAATCACCTTGTGATTTCCAGTCTCAACTTTTTTCCAATTGTTAGAATCAACTGTGTAATTTAAGTAAAAAGTCTTCACCCATTTTGCACTGGTACTGTCACCAAATATTGCAACAGTCATTATCACATAAAGTCTTCCCAGGTCAATTTGAAGATAATGTGTACCATCTGAGACAGGAGCACACCAAGAACTACCACTAGATATCCTTGCATCAGAAGCTCTGTGACTTTCTGAAGAAACTGAGGCAGTGAATGACGAATCTGGAAATCTTTCTTTGTCTTCTAACAGAGGATTGTTGCAAATATGACCTGAAATACGAAGATCGCTTGTTAAGACCTTGCAAGATAGCAAGAACCTTCAGTTATAGACCCTATACATACCACAAACAACGCTAAAAGATTTCACATTATCAAAACATTGATATTCAAAGTAAAGATATTTTTTCAATCCAGAACACAGATCATCAGAGAACAAGGTTTTATTCACAGTTATTTTACACTCATGTTGACCATCACATTGTTTCTTAACAAGACATGTTACATCAACTGTACAACTATAATCATCACTCAAACCACATGTCTTTGAGTCAGACAATCCACGGTAAGATGCAGTCTTGACCACCATGAACTGATCTTTAGAACAAGTGACATTCTCTGTCGTTTTTCCATAACATGTCACTGAACCTTGATAAGGATAACACAAAATGTTAATCACGATCGAAACTTAAAAAGATGAAGTGAGTTTGTCTACTTGGTTTGAGAATATATAATTAGATTCTGAGCACTTCCTTTCTTTACTGTTGAAATACATTTCTTAGACAAACCCTGGCATGCAGAAAGATCGTACCGGCAGAAAAGAAAATTACCAAAATTAAAACGTTTATTCTCCCCGTTTAAACAGCTTGGGTTCGTTTTTATGTATCCATCAGGGTCTGCACACCTGGCTGCAGAATGAAAAAAGCCACGTAAACCTCCCCAAGAGGTTTGTTTTATAACCCGGTGGTCAGCACAGGCAGATGATTCTTTAATTACTGGGGTGGCAGGAACGTAGAGGTAAAACATTTCATCTTGAACCCTCCTGTTATATATAACAAGACATCCTTGTCTTTTCAAGTTGAACATGGCGCCATTATCACGAAACCGAAACTGAGCAGCTGGATCCAGACAGTTGTTGGAGAGTTCAAGAAAAGATAGGCTGCCCCAGAGCAGGCCTTGGTCCTGTATTCGTGCTGTGTCATTGATACACTTTCCTGTCTTGATATGTTTCACAAAGAAACCAGCAACACCTGAAGAATTTAAGATTCACGAGAATGATTGATTTTCTTGCGATGTTATTACCAAATATTAGAGAGTTTAAAAATCAAGTTTTACGTCAACCGGCAAACAGGAGGCAAATGTAATAAAAAAGAAAATGGACTCGGCACAGACTCGGTATTTTAAAACTTCAGGCAAACTCTTGATAGACGGGGATTTTTCATAGTTAACTAGTAGGATTTATAGGGGCTAATTTTTATAACCTAACTCAGTTGTATCCAGCGGTAAAAAAAGTTAATTCATCACATAAAAAAATAATTGCAATGTGTTTATTCATTGCCATCGTTTGATGCAGTGTTAAAACGAGAATGGGAGTTGATGAACGTTAATGCAAGTTACAAGACATGCGGTTTACCTCCGCCGTCAATAACGTCAGTAATCGTCAGTACTCTTCAACTTTGGACTTTCGCAATTTTGGTAGTGAGCGGTCTAACGCAAGCGAGACTTGCAACTCATACAACTCGCATTAATCATGACACAGTGAACAAATCATTGTGAATTAGACAGAATTTCGATTTTGAATGCATGGTGAAATATTTTAGTAGCTAGCCTACTTACTGTGAAGATACAAGAGAATGACAATAAACGCTGATAATTTCCACTCGTAGCACTTGGAAAACATCTTTTCTTTTTAAAAAGTCGATTCATCCAGAAAGATATCTGCAGTAAAGATGTAAGTTTAAACGAAGGCGGAAGACGAACTAAATCATTGATGTAGCGAAGATAAATATTCATAAAACTCAGTGTGAAGTCTGAATGTTGCTTTCATAATCCCAAACAAACAAAACGTTTGACATTCTTTTACAGTAAATTACTGTAAATAATAGCATCAATCATAAATTTATAATCTTTCTTAAAAGCTATCTATAAATCACATGGTCATGCATGTTATATTACGACAATTGATCCTCTCTAGACCTAATTTGTTGTCAATAAGTTGATTTTTAAAATTAAACAGGCAGCAGTTAGTTATGGTCTGTGGCCTTATTTATTTGTCTTCCTGCATGCTTGGTTTAGCACTGTCTATATTATTTATTTTCCATGGTATCTTTCCCATTTCATGCTCATATGTCGTATGTCTTAAGTTATTATAGGTCTATAACGACTTTCGTCAATTTATATTTATTATAACCTTGGTCTTGGAATCTCGTGTTGTGTTGTGTATTAAATGCTCACTGATCATATGTATTTAATATTCATAATTGCCTGTTGGTACTTTCCATCAACCAATGGTGATAAAACGTTCAGGTCGAAATATGAGCTTAAACCAACAGGTGGTCTTAACTAGATTATAGATAACACCTGGACGTCCTCATTTCATTATTGAAATATTAATCTAAAGTTTATTGTAAATGTTCCGTGCGAAAGCCTGTTTATAACCCAGTTTCCTTCTGGTTTTCGTATTCTTGCGGTCTTTGATTCAGATGACTATAAACATGATCATCTTCGTCCTTTCCAGGTATTTTAAGAGCTGTATACGTCGACTGTTCATTCTCCACTTGTTCATAATTGTCAACGTCATCTTTGTTAGGATTTTCATAAATATCTTTGGAACTGTCTTTGGTCTTCCTCTCCAAATTTCCCGTAGTGCTTGACGATTTGAGACGATGAACTCGGTGAAACAAATAAACGATAATAATGAGTAAAATGACCAGAAGAATTATTAATACTATAATTCCCACAAGAAGATTTCCGCGACCATCGTCCTCTCCTTGAGCTCCTGAAAGGAAAAGGAAAAATTAGAAAGACGCAACCCAGAATACAACAAAATTTACACTCCCTTTAGGACTCATTTCAAGACCCTGAAATTCACTGTTGTAGAACTGTAACCGATGCAAAAAGCTCTGGAAACTACACAAGTTATTTTCTCTCCCTAATTTAGCTTGTAAATTACCTGTAAGCTTCACAACTGAAATTGTATGAGCAGTTTTTGTAAATCGATCTTGAATATTGCAAATGTATTTTCCATAACTTTTTTCGTCTTTTATTGTTACAACCAGAACAGAACTGCGATAAGGGGTATTCTTTTCTATAAAACTCTCCAGAGCCTTTCCATTTTTTTCCCAACTGAAATTAATAGGTGGTTCCCCTTGAGCAGAACACAACAAGTTGACAAGATCACCTTCCTTTGCCATTACGTCACCACTGGACATGTTGGTTAACACACGAGGGGCATTATCTGACGAACAGAAACATGCAGTTATACATTCCAAGTTAACTGATGAGCAGGTTGGGGGCATGTAGAATTAAATCTATAATAAACGTAAACATACCATGTTTTTTCGGCTCAAAAAATAAGGTGTTACAATTTATATGCAATACCTGAGTTTATGCTAAGGGTTGTCGATGGAGGACTCCAATCAGTGGAGTAAAATTCACCCTTAAATGAAATATTTAGGACAGACAGTTAAAATTATAGAGTTGACGAAAAATAGGTTTACGGATATTAGGATATTAGATATAAGAGTATGAGGATATATTAGATATTGAGATATGTTAGTGAAAATGCAGAAGGATCACTAATGGCCGTATTCTAAAAGCTCACTCACACTCAAACTCGTTGAGTGGGAGATCCTTATCTTCTCATAACGTTTCCATGACGGTATTTCCAGCCGAAAAGGGGATTGATTTTCAGTGATTTACCTTATATCTTTCCATCATTGAAAGAAAACTTTCTCATTGACCAGCATTAACAAAATTTATATGCCACACTCAATGAGTGTAGGTGTGAGTGAGCTTTTTGAATACAGGCGTTAGTGTTATTGAATATATTTGTTTATTTTAATGTATCATCATAACTAGCAATACCTTGTCATCAAGAAAGATCCTTTGAAAAATGCTGTAACTTGCTCCAGACTCCAGTGGTCCATTATAATAATCATTTGTTGTTGATCTTCGTCTTCGTGTTGTTTGAAAACTTGTATTTCCACCATCACCAAGTATAAACATGTTTTCATCTCTGCTTGTTATGACGGCGGCAATATAAGGTTTTGGTTCAGCTGACGTTTTAGCTTCTTTGTATGTTACTAGATCATTGTTATCGTAACTGCTGGGTGATGGAAGTTTGTCGCTGCTTTTTCTCAATTTAAGAGCCACGACGTAAAAATACCTAAAACATATTCCGTTTGTTCAGTAAGAGATAAAGTCTGCAGTTGGTCGTCCAAATAATTTCTTCCTTGCAATTATCTGAAATATTGCTTTAGGAACGCCGGTTTTGAACTTACGTAAAATTTTCTGAAGGGATTTGTAACGAGAAAGTTAATGTAGTTTCTGTTCTTTTTGTTGCCACCTTTGTTTCTTCTGTATAATAGATAACATCAATGATATGAACTTGAATGTCGGTATTTAGGTTGTGATGTTAGCTTTCTCTTAAGGTGATGAGATCTAACAACGAAACTATGAAATATAGGCCCTACCTCCATTTGTAAACATTCCCTGACTTTTACTGTAGTTTCCTCGACCAACTTTAGTACTTGCAAGAACACGAACAAAATATTTGGTTGAGGCATTCAAATTGTCTAACATCATCTTGACTAACATCATCTTCTCTGTAGTATGTTCTTTAAAGCAAGGTTTAGTTTCTTCATGTGAGATACACACAGTATAATTGGCGATCACGCCATTTCTTTTCTCTTCTTCAGGAAGATCCCACGTGACTGATAATGAGGATGAACTTTCTGCAGTGACTTTGACGTTCAGTGGAGGACCTTCTGGGGCTAAATACATCAAAATGGTAACCGTAAGACGTTTCCTCGAATTTTCTTTGTTTCGACAGGTAACAAATGAGGCCGGGTAACAATTCGTTATTATTTTGCAGAATATTAGTCAGTTAAAATATCTATCACAAGAGTTGTAGCAATCTTAAGCAATGCGCGAAAGATCCATCATTCTTACCATCCTCTCGTGTTAAATAAAAAATTTATACGCAAGTTATAAATTTGCGGTTAATGGAGTAATATGTTCTAGAAGGTCCTATTTCACCCTACATATGGACCATCTCTGGCCTAGCTGTCATAGTTATCGCATGCACTAATTTTAGCCCGGGCAAGGTCAAGGCCTCAATAGAACAAGGCAGTCTTTACCAGGCATGTTAATAGTTATAAAGTCCAAAATCTGAACGAACTCTGGCATCTTAGCATGTGAACAACGTATGCAAACTTGTGTTACGGCCAATCGAATCTCCCCTGACGGTCTTTCCCTTCACGTGGACTTGAACAATGGCCCCCTTTTTTCTGCAAGGATTTTGCCTGCTCCCCATGCATGCTTGGTCATCCGCAAGACCTCAGCCAATGCGTCCACAACGCCGGTCAAATATTTAAAGGTCTCTATCGAAAGGCAGTAATACATATATCTGCGTTTCAAAAGTAACTATAAACAAAAACTACAATGCCGAAGCAAGCTAAAAAGCGCCGTTCAACTCGTACTCGTCCATCGCGTCAAAACGAACAAACTGTGGCGGAAACCAATGGCGAGACGTCGAACGCGGCCAACCACACCAGCGAACAGCCGCTTGGTTCTGCCACGAACTACGCCGACATGTCCACCGAAGTCCTCCATCTTCTCTTGGCCCAGCGAAACCTCTCTCTTTCTGGTTCGCGTGACGTTCTTTTACGCCGCCTTGCTGATCACGACAGAACGGCAAATTCTCCAGCCTTAACACCAGCTCTACCACCACGTGATCCGACTCCCAGTACGCCTCAATTTTCCGCTGAATCTCTCCGCTCGTTGGCAGTTAACCTCGCACCGTTGCTCCGCGACGTTTTGGCCCGCGACACGCCACCATCGCCTCAACCACCGCTTCCACAACCATCGCCAGCAGCGAGCCTTATCGCGCAGTCCGCGCCAACACCCTCTTTCGATCTGGGTAATCCTTCCAGCGTTGCCACTTTAATCTCGTCTTCGCCAGTTTACTCGTCATCCACCTCATTACCGTCAGAGACTCCCAGTCTGCCTAAGAAAGTCGAGGAACAGATCGTTAACGGTGAGTTTGTCGATTTCTCTTTGCTTCTCCCGGGTAATTCAGACCGCCCCTCTTTCGGTCCAATTCGCCTGTCAGTCGAAGGTGATCAGGGCTATTCGATACCTCTTCCGAATTTCTCAAATTTCGGCAAGCGTCCAAAAATCGACAGTCTTGATAAGTGGCTAACAGCCTTCGGTGTTTACGCTTCGGTTGTTGTCGCTAAATTTCCGCACAAAGCTTCGCAGCTGTTTGCCTACCAGCGCATAATCCGAGAGGCTTCACAAAAGTTTAAAGGTTTGGCTTGGTATGCGTACGACATAGATTTTCGCAAGCTCGCCGCGAAACATCCAGCGCTCAATTGGGGCGAACGTCATCTCCAGCTGTGGCTAGATAAGTTCACAGGTCTCGCGCGCACTATCTGCTTTGTCTGTGGCGGCGCCGATCACATGTCTGATGTTTGCCCTCTTTCCTCATCAAGGTCCGAAGGCGGCCGGTCAAGCAATTTCCCCAACCGAGGATTCTGCCGCAATTTTAACGGGGGCCTCCCGTGCTCAGCAAACCCATGTTCCTTCGAACATCGGTGTAATCGATCCGGCTGTGGCGGACGGCATGCGGCATATGAACACGCTGACACCAGCTCTGCGAGAACTGATGACACTCCGCGTCGCAGAAAACACAAGTAAAGAGTTTGTTGATAGATTAAAACCAGTTACACCAATTAACGTTAATCTCCTGGAGTCCATGCTAACTAACCACCCAGATCGCGAATTTGTTGTTGCCCTCTGTTCGGGTTTAAGGGCGGGTTTTAAAATTGGGTATAAGGGGCCCCGTCACCCTTCGTTTCACCTAATCTTAAAACGGCCCTTATGTCGCCGGAAATAGTGGATGAAAACCTGCTCAACGAAGTCAAACAAGGCCACACAGTTGGCCCCTTCACTAGCCCTCCATTTACAAACTTCCAAGTCTACCCCTTGGGCCTTGTCCCTAAGAAGAACTCATCCAAATGGAGAACCATTTTTCACCTTTCCTATCCAAAATCATCAACCACTAGCGTTAATGCTAATATTTCATCCGAAGATTACTCTTTACAGTACGTCCGAATTGACGACGCTATGAGAATCCTTCTTGAACTAGGCCCGAACTGTTTCATGGCCAAAACCGATGTTCAATCCGCGTTCCGTAATATCCCAGTTCACCCCGATGACTGGGAACTCCTAGGCATGAAATGGCGGGGACTGTATTTTTTCGATCGTGTTCTTCCCTTCGGCCTTCGCAGTGCACCGTACATTTTTAACATGCTTTCGGATGCCCTCGAATGGATTCTCCTACACAAATTAGGTATTCCAAATGTTCTCCATATTTTGGACGATTTCTTTATCGCTGAGGCTGCCCCCCGTCCTTTATGCCTGACTTCACTGTGTAAGTTGTTGTGTTTGTTCACTGAACTGAATGTCCCCATAGCACCTGGAAAACTTTTGCTCCTACCCAAACCTTAGAATTTCTTGGGATTACTCTTGATTCCATCCACATGCTGGCTCTCCTGCCCGAGGATAAATTAAGTCAGGCTAGGACCCTTCTTGCGCAATGGCACAAACGCTCTTGCTGTAAGTTAAAGGAGCTTCAATCTCTTATTGGGATCCTTCAGTTTGCATGCCGAGTCATTGCCCCAGGACGCACATTCCTCCGACGCATGATTGCCCTTACATGTGGTATTAAACAGCCCTATCATTTTGTGAAGTTGAACACGGGTTTTTATAAGGATTTAGCTATGTGGGAAGTTTTTCTCAAACACTGGAATGGTATTAGTCTTTTTCTTGAGCTCGGGCAGACCCCCTCGCCCTCACTTGAATTATTTACCGATGCAGCAGGTTCCATCGGTTTTGGTGGATACTTAGCAGGACAATGGTTTCAGGGCCGGTGGCTACCCAGCCAAAATATCGCTAACAAAACTGGTATTTCGATCGCATGGCAAGAGCTTTACCCAATTTATCTTGCATGTTGTCTCTGGGGTGCCCAATGGGCAACAAAACGCATTGTGTTTTTCTGTGACAACGAGTCCGTTGTCCAAATTCTCAATCAGAAGACGTCAAAATGTCCGAAGATAATGGACTTACTCCGACCGATTGTTCTTTGTACTTTGCAAAACAACTTTACATTTACGGCCAGGCATGTACGCGGACTTGACAATGGCATTGCTGACTCGCTCTCTCGTTTTCAGATGGACCGCTTCAAACAATTAGCGCCGCTGGCCTCTCCTCTGCCTTGCGTCATCCCAGTATCCATGATTCAAACTTAAAGAACCGTGTTTATGAACTTATTCAGCATTCATGGGCACCATCAACCAAACAAACCTACGCCGCCGGCATAAAACAATTCATTTCATTCTGCCTTGCAAAAGGTATCGTGACACCCTGTTCACCTTTACTGCCTGCGACTGAACTTACCCTGCTCTACTTCGTCGGCCATCTATCCAAATCTGTTTCATATTCAACTGTTAAAACATACTTAGCTAGCGTGTCTTACCTCCACGTAAATTTTCAAATCCCATTCGACATGGGGAGCATGCAACTATTAGAAAAAAGTCTAAAAGGTCTGAAGCGCCTCAAGGGTGAAAAATTGCGGGATCGACGGCCTATCACTGTGACCGAACTCGAGTCCCTTCATTCTGCCCTACGACCTCAGTTTACAGACTGTTTAGACAATGTGATGCTTTGGGCCGCCTTCACTCTGGCCTTTTTTGGCTTCCTGCGCTGTAGTGAATTCACGTGTAATTCTCCATTCGATCCCGAGTGCCACCTATCCCGCAATGACATTATTTTCCACCCAAATATCCTCCACGCAGAATATTACGATGTCTTGATCAAGCGTTCCAAAACCGACCCTTTTCGTCGTGGATGCCGTTTGACAATCGGCTCATCGCGTAATAAACTCTGCCCGGTTCGAGCTATGAAAACATATCTACTCCAGTCATCGTCTGGCCAAACCCCTCGTCCACTGTTCCAATTTACATCTGGTGTCCCACTTACACGTGTAACCCTAACATCGCATCTACGTCATCTACTTCAAGGGCAAGGACTGGCCGAAAACCTCTACGCCTCTCATAGTTTCAGGATCGGAGCTGCTACAGCTGCGGGCTCAGCCGGCCTACCCTCCTGGCTCATCAAAACGCTAGGACGTTGGTCTTCAGACTGTTACGAGAGATACATTAGAACTCCAAAGGACGTCTTAGCTTCCGTTCCATACAAACTAACTGCAAGTACCAAACATTAAAAATTTTGTTTTAATATCTACCTTTTAAACTCAATCATTATGCTTCCTTGCTGTATAGTCCGTATAACACCAGTCCCCTATTTGTGTGTATGTGGATCCTTCCTGCAAACTCATAGCCTGCCGTATGTTTTGTTCTGTCATGCTACCACGGCAACTGCACGATATCTTCGAATCTGTTTGTTCAAGGACCCACATACACACAATTGCCGGCCACCTTCGCAGGATTGTGTTTTAAAGACATTTTAGGGTGGCCCTCTCTCCTGTCGAAAGACAGGACTCTAATTCGGCTACTTCCCGTGGCGGAAATGGCGGTTTGCACTTTGTGCAGACCGCCATTAATGGCAGGAAGTGCTGTCCTTCTGGACAACACCTCACCACGTGAAGTGCATTTGTACAGGTCATTTTGGTCGAAAACGCGACCTGATGACCTGACCTAGAGACTCGATGGGTCAGTCAGACAATATTTGAGTCGAGCTGACTGACCTGAACAGGGGTCCGCCTGTTCCCCTGTTATCTAGAGGTCCGCCTGTTCCTCTAGAAAAACCTATAGTTTTTGCATGCTCTGTCGGGTTTTGAGTGCCCTTACTGTCTCAGTATAACTAATGGTGGTCCCTAGATCATCAGGTCTCAACTCACTGAACAACATGCACAGAGCTGGCTCACACCCTCTGCAACTTAGAGGTCCTCCTGTTCCTCTAGGAAAAACTTAGGTTAATTAGAGCCTCTAGACCTTTTTTCGAGCGCTTCCTGCCCAAATTATATGCCACAAAAATGTCTCATTGTGTTTTTCTTTGCTGAGTTGCCAGACGTTCAAAATCCTTATAAAGAATCTCAACATATAAACTACATTAAAAAAAAATTTATACGCAAGTTATAAATTTGCGGTTAATGGAGTAATATGTTCTAGAAGGTCCTATTTCACCCTACATATGGACCATCTCTGGCCTAGCTGTCATAGTTATCGCATGCACTAATTTTAGCCCGGGCAAGGTCAAGGCCTCAATAGAACAAGGCAGTCTTTACCAGGCATGTTAATAGTTATAAAGTCCAAAATCTGAACGAACTCTGGCATCTTAGCATGTGAACAACGTATGCAAACTTGTGTTACGGCCAATCGAATCTCCCCTGACGGTCTTTCCCTTCACGTGGACTTGAACAATGGCCCCCTTTTTTCTGCAAGGATTTTGCCTGCTCCCCATGCATGCATTGGTCATTCGCAAGACCTCAGCCAATGCGTCCACAACGCCGGTCAAATATTTAAAGGTCTCTATCGAAAGGCAGTAATACATATATCTGCGTTTCAAAAGTAACTATAAACAAAAACTACAAAAATAAACCCCACCCACCTCCCCACAGCGAAGGACTGGCCGCTGTGGCATCCGCATGTAAATATACTGATACGTTAAGTTCGTTCATATGTTATCTCTAGATAGTCTATCGATATTCTTCTTGTAACTTGTAATGAATTGCAGTGATTAAACAATGGCAGGAAGTGCTGTCCTTCTGGACAACACCTCACCACGTGAAGTGCATTTGTACAGGTCATTTTGGTCGAAAACGCGACCTGATGACCTGACCTAGAGACTCGATGGGTCAGTCAGACAATATTTGAGTCGAGCTGACTGACCTGAACAGGGGTCCGCCTGTTCCCCTGTTATCTAGAGGTCCGCCTGTTCCTCTAGAAAAACCTATAGTTTTTGCATGCTCTGTCGGGTTTTGAGTGCCCTTACTGTCTCAGTATAACTAATGGTGGTCCCTAGATCATCAGGTCTCAACTCACTGAACAACATGCACAGAGCTGGCTCACACCCTCTGCAACTTAGAGGTCCTCCTGTTCCTCTAGGAAAAACTTAGGTTAATTAGAGCCTCTAGACCTTTTTTCGAGCGCTTCCTGCCCAAATTATATGCCACAAAAATGTCTCATTGTGTTTTTCTTTGCTGAGTTGCCAGACGTTCAAAATCCTTATAAAGAATCTCAACATATAAACTACATTAATAACGCAATAATAGTCTCTTCGCCAAAACCATCCTTGTTTCCAGCAGCTACATATATTTCATAACTTGTGTATGGAGTGAGCTTATCTATTTTATATTTATTTATTTTTCCCGTGGTGATATTCAGAATAAGTGAGCCGTCTTTCTTCATTTTAATCCAAAATCTTGATACGCTAGTAAATCCTTGATTCTCAGGAACAATCCACGATATTTCAACACTTCGTGACTTGATGTTAAAGGCGGTGATGTTTCTAGGTTGCTCTGGATATAAAGCTGTTAAGAATAGAAATAAATGAGATAAATATCCTTTCTAAATTATCGTTGGCAGCTCTTTATTAGAGCTTCGATGGGATATAAAGCAATGTATAACTTACTGTCACCACAAATCTCAATTTTCATACAAGGTTGAACTTCATATGATAATGGAATAAACCGTAAAGCTCTTGTTGTTGTGTCATTTAAACTTGTTATGGTTGTGCCATTAAAAGCATTCTTGTTGCCCAGAAATATCTTTGAACAAATGCATAGAAATGTCACTCAGGAAAATTTACATTTGCGCGAGAATCGGACATTGGACTACTCATTGTGATGCAATAATACCGTATACGATATTTCCCTCCTTTGATGGAGGCATAGAAATGTAAAAGAAAACGTATCAGTCACCTTGTGATTTCCAGTCTGAACTTGTTTCCAATTGTTAGAATCAACAGTGTAATTTAAGTAAAACGTCTTCACCCATTTTGCATTGGTACTGTCACCAAATATTGCGACAGTCAATATCACATAAAGTCTTCCCAGGTCCACTTGAAGATAATGTTTGCCATCTGAGACAGAAGCACACCAAGAA
This sequence comes from Dendronephthya gigantea, assembly GCF_004324835.1. Classification (NCBI taxonomy): domain Eukaryota; kingdom Metazoa; phylum Cnidaria; class Anthozoa; order Malacalcyonacea; family Nephtheidae; genus Dendronephthya; species Dendronephthya gigantea. The sequence continues at coordinate 73,363 of NW_021163275.1, read as the reverse complement.
CTACCACTAGATATCCTTGCATCAGAAGCTCTGTGATCTTCTGCAGAAACTGAGGCAGTGAATGACGAATCTGGAAATCTTTCTTTGTCTTCTAACAAAGGATTGTTGCAAATATGACCTGAAATACCAAGATAAATTGTTACGTCCATGTAAAGCAGCATAATTAAACCTTTATTATAGACACAATACATACCACAAACAACGCTATAAGATTTCACAGTATCAATACATTGATATTCAAAGTAAAGATATTTTTTCAATCCAGGACACAGATCATCAGAGAACAAGGTTTCATTCACAGTTATTTTACACTCATGTTGACCATCACATTGTTTTTTAACAAGACATGTTACATCAACTGTACAACTATAATCATCACTCAAACCACATGTCTTTGAGTCAGACAATCCACGGTAAGATGCAGTCTTGACCACCATGAACTGATCTTTAGGACAGTTCACGTTCGCTGTCGCATTTCCATAACATGTCACTGAACCTTGATAAGGATAACACGAAATGTTAATCGCGATTGAGACTTGAAAGGACTCGGGGAGAATACAGCTGTAGCTAATTATACGTTCTTGTTCTCAATTTTTTCTCTTCACTGTTGAATTTCTCAGACAACCCTGGCAGACAGAAACGATCGCACAAAACTTACCAAAATTAAAACGTTTATTCTCCCCGTCTACACAGCTTCTGACTGTTTCTATGTATCCATCAGGGTCTGCACACCTGGCTGCAGAAGAATAAAGTAGACCACTTATACCTCCCCAAGAGGTTTGTTTTACAATCCGGTGGTCAGCACAGGCAGATTTTTCTTTAATTTCTGGGGTAGCAGGAACGTAGACATAAAACATTTCATCTTGATATTTTTTATCAAATATAGCAAGACATCCTTGTCTTTTCAAATTCAACATGGTGCCATTATCACGAAACCGAAACTGAGCAGCTGGGTCCAGACAGTTGTTGGAGAGTTCAAGAAAAGATACACTGCCCCAGTCCGAGCCTCCTGACTGTATTCGTGCTGTGTCATAGATACACTTTCCTGTCTTCACATGTTTCACAAAGAAACCAGCAATACCTGAAAAACATGAGCACAAACACATCTCGCCTGGCTTACCCATGAATGTATGAGACTAAAAATTTAAGATTCAAGAGAATGCTTGATTTTTTTCTTGCGGTGTTTTAACGAAATATTAGAAAGTTTAAGCTTCACGTTATACCTCAACCGGCAAACACCAGGCAAAGAAAAAAAATAGGCAAAAATGTGATAAAGCGTAAACGAACTCGAAGTTTTAAAACTCCAGGCGCAATCGTTGTTTACTTATAGGAAAAAAATAGGAAACGAAGAATCTGGATGAAAATTCTGTCAAGAGAGTTCAGTCTTTCCCGTTTCCGCTTTCCAGAATCGCGGTGCTTGAATTAACTCCTTATTTAAAGCTCTAGTGATTTATATTTTCCAAGTCAATCAGATAATTAGTGAACGATCATTAAGCGAAATACTGCCATTGGAAACTCTAGTTAGTATAAATATCGGCAATATAATAAGAACCATCTCCAGAGATACGAAATATCGAATCTAATAACTTGCTTTGCCAATATTTGGCAAAGCAAGTTATTAGATGGTTTTGCCATAGATTTAAAGGTTTAATTCATAGGTTTGATGTAGTTTTAAAACGAGAATGGGAGTTGATGGAAGTTATAAGACATGTTTACCTCCGCCGTCAACAACGTCAGTAATCGTCAATACTCTTCAACTTTGGACTTTCCCAATTTTGGTAGTGAGCGGTCCAACGCAAGCGAGACTTGCAACTCACATCAACTCGCATTAATCATGAGACAGTGAACAAATCATTGTGAATTAGACAGAATTTGAATGCAAGGTGTAATATTTTAATAGCTAGCCTACTTACTATGAAGATACAAGAGACTGACAATAAACCCTGATAATTTCCACCCATAGCACTTTGAAAACATCTTTTCTTTTTAAAAAGTCGATTTATCGACAAAGATATCTGCAGTAAAGATGTAAGTTTAAACGAAGCCGGAAGACGAACTAAATCGTTGATGTTGCGAAGACAAATATTCATAAAACTCAGTGTGAAGTCTGAATGTTGCTTTCATAATCCCAAACAAACAAAACATCTGACATTCTTTTACAGTAAATTACTGTAAATAATGGCATCAATCATAAATCTACCATCTTCCTCAAAAGCTATGTATAAATGACATGGTCATACATGTTATATTAAGAGAAATGATCGTCTCTAGACCTAATTTGTTGTCGATAAGTTGATTTTTAAAATAAACAGGCAGCAGTTAGTTATGGTCTGTAGCCTTATTTATGTGTCTTCCTGTATGCTTGGTATAGCCTCGGGTTTAGCACTGTCATATATTATTTATTTTCCACGATATCTTTCCCATTTCATGCCCATATGTCGTATGTCTTAAGGTACGTAATATAGGTCTATAACGACTTTCATCAATTTATATTTATTCAAACCTTGGAATCTCGTGTTGTGTAATGTATTAAATGCTCACTGATCATATGTATTTAATATTCATAATTTACATACATGTTAACATTATTCTCTATTAGCACTTTCCATCAACCTATGGTGAAAAACGATCAGGTCGAAGTACATTATTGAAATTATTGAAATCTTCATTTCATTACTGAAATTTTAATCTTAAGTTTATTGTAAATGTTCCGTGCAAAAGCCTCTTTATAATCCAGTTTCCTCCTGGTTTTCGTATTCTTGCCTTTTTTGATTCAGATGACTATAAACATGATCATCTTCGTCCTTTCCCGGTCTTTTAAGAGCTGTATACGTCGACTGTTCATTCTCCACTTGATCATTATTGTCAACGTCATCATAAATATCTTGGGAACTGTCTTTGGACTTCCTCTCCAAATTTCCCGTAGTGCTAGACGATTTGAGACGATGAACTCGGTGAAACAAATTAGCGATAATAATCAGTAAAATGACCAGAAGAATTATTAATACTATAATTCCCACGAGATGATTTCCGCAACCTTCGCACTCTCCTTGAGCTAATGAAAGGAAGAGGAAAAATTAGAAAGATGCAACCCAGAATACAACAGATTTACACTCCGTTTAAGACTCATTTCAAGAGCCTGAAATCCTCTGTTGTGGAACTGTAACCGATGCAAAAAGCTCTGGAAACTACACAAGTTGTTTTCTCTCCCTAATTTAGTTTGTAAATTACCTGTAAGTTTCACAACTGAAATTGTATGAGCAGTTCTTGTAAATCGATCTTCAATATTGCAAATATATTTTCCAAAATTTGTTTCGTCTTTCATTGTTACGACTAGTAAGGAACTACGATGAGGCATGTCCTTTACCATGAATCTATCCAGTGACGTCTGATCTTTTTCCCAACTGAAAGTGATCGGTGGTTCCCCTTGAGCAGAACACAACAAGTTGACAAGATCACCTTCCTTTGCCATTACGTCACCACTGGACATGTTTGTTAACACACGAGGGACACCACCTGAGGAACAAAAATTCACCTACGTTACGTTACAATATAACCCAAGAGCTGCGTGGCGCGGTCTTCGAATAACTTCGCTTATAGAATATGATATAACAACAGCTTAAAATAAACCGAGATTTTCCTTAAGCTCTTTAAACGTAAACTTACCATTTTTTTTTCTGCTCAAAAAATAACGTGTGATTATTTGTATGCAATACCTGTGTTTGTGGTTAGGGTTGGTCTTGGCGCTTGTGTTATCGTTGTCGATGCGGGACTCCAATCAGTGGAGTAAAATTCACCCTTAGAGTGAATGAAAATAGGTTTTCGTGTTAACAAGATATAGGATATTTTTGAGAAGGAGACGATTATTAGTGAAAATGCAGAAAGTTCACTTTGTTTTATTGAATATATTTGTCTTTCCTAATCGCTTCGAATGTAATGTCATAACTAGCAACACCTTCTCATCAAGAAAGATCCTTTGAAAAATACTGTAACTTGCTCCAGACTCCAGTGGTCCATTATAATAATCATTTGTTGTTGATCTTCGTCTTCGTGTTGTTTGAAAACTTGTATTTCCACCATCACCAAGTATAAACATGTTTTCATCTCTGCTTGTTATGACGGCAGCAATATAAGGTTTTGGTTCAGCTGACGTTTTAGCTTCTTTATATGTCACTAGATCATTGTTATCGTAACTGCTGGGTGATGAAAGTTTGTCATTGTCTTCTATTCTTAAAGCCACAACGTAAAAATACCTACAAAATATTCTGTAGTTATATAGTCATCTGAATGGTTTCTTCTGAAATTCTTTGTAATATTAGTTCAGTAACGTTTATAACTTACGCAAAATTTTCCGAAGGGCTTTGTAATGGGAATGTTAATGTAGTTACTGTTTTATTTGTGGCCATCCCTGTTCGTTCTGAGGAAAAATATGCAAATTTGTTAGTGATCTGGCATGGAATTTTTCCTATGATAATTTAGTCAGTTGTGAAGTTTACTCTTCCCAGACTAATAGGCAGATCTTAAGATTAAACGTCGGATCTACCTCCATTTGTAAATATTCCCTGACTTTTACTGTAGTTTCCTCGACCAACTTTAGTACTTGCAAGAACACGAACAAAATATTTGGTTGATGCATTAAAATTGTCGATGACTAACATCATCTTCTGTGTAGTATGTTCTTTAAAGCAAGGTTTAGTTTCTTCATGTGAGATACACACAGTATAATTGACGATATCGCCATTTCTTTTCTCTTCTTCAGGAGGATCCCACGTGACTGATAATGAGGATGAACTTTCTGCAGTGACTTTGACGTTCAGTGGAGGACCTTCTGGAGCTGGAAATTGAATAGTAAGTTGTTTCTTTGGGTTCGCTTTAGTATTTTGGTATCGTCACTAATACATACCACAAACAACGCTGTAAGATTTCAAAGTATCAATACATTGATATTCAAAGTAAAGATATTTTTTCAATCCAGGACACAGAACATCAGAGAACAAGGTTTCATTCACAGTTATTTTACACTCATGTTGACCATCACATTGTTTCTTAACAAGACATGTTACATTAACTGTACAACTATAATCATCACTCAAACCACATGTCTTTGAGTCAGACAATCCACGGTAAGATGCAGTCTTGACCACCATGAACTGATCTTTAGAACAAGTGACATTCTCTGTCGTTTTTCCATAAAATGTCACTGAACCTGGAAAATAATAGTTCAATATGCAAAGATTTGTTGGATTGTAAATATAATTTTATCTGAGCCCAAGACTGAGAGTAGCGAACAACAACAACAATCAATAATTGAAAGTAACTTGGAGATATTCCAAGTGAGGCAAATTGATAACAAAACTTTGCATGGTTATCATGACAAGTAGTGAAAACATGTATGAATAAATCCATTTTTAAAAAGGGTAACTTTTACCTGGCCAAAATATACTGTTGCTGCAAGTTCCGCATGTATCCTGCTTTGTACAAATCACAAGCACGTAAATAACAAATTCGTTTAACTGTGTGTCGTGTATATGGTTCATGCATATTAAACAAGTGATTGACCATTGGAAATTTGAACGAATTGAGTCGTGATGATAGTTTGACTTAGCTTTGCAATAATTTATATGGCAACATGCACAAGACTAGAGTCGGAAATAGATGCTAAAACATTACGTAAAAAGAAATAGGGGAAAGTCTATATACAAATATATAATTTATGACTACATGCATGATTACATACATGTAAATTATACATGTATGTATATACATGCATGATTATATAGTCAGGTGTATAATCCATCGCAATTATCGCTACTCTGGTAATTTAATTTATTAAATTCTTTAATTAATAAAATATTACATTCAGGACACAAAGCGAGAATAGTTTGGAGTTATTGATGTGGCAGAATAATTTATCGTGTATCGATGAAAAAATTATTTCCTCTTTAAGACAAGAGACCTAATATGTCTTGTCTTGACAATTAATAGTTCGGCCATGAGCTGGTGTCGTATGTGAACTAATATATAGCTGCATATGACCAGAGCGAATAACATAGCCAGAGCGTCGTAATAATAAAAATACACAAACTTTTATTAAATCTCATCACAAACTATTACCGTATTCTGTATTATCGCCTGTTTTCACTACGTACTCACCCTATATAGTACATAGTGAGTAGCTTTGCCAATCAGATTGTAGCGGTGAGTTGCTATATATAGTGTATGTATTTTTAAATTGTCAATATTATATGCGTGACCATCCACATAAGTATGGTATAATTATGTAGCTGAATATTTACTACATATAGTGTTGTGACAAAAACTTACCAAAGTTGAAACGTTTATCTTCAGAGTCATTACAATCTGTTGTCAATCCAATGTAGGGATCAATTCTTTCTTTTCGAGCGAACGAGGCGTGGGTTTTAGGGACTATACACCAGTTCTGAAATGAGATCTTGCCATTACCATTATAATATACAGATAAACCTCCCCAGGATGTCTGGGTTATACGACGATAGATTTTCTTTCCAGGATCTTGGGCACAGGCAGAATAATCTAATCCTTTTGATGCAATGGGAACGTAAAGATAAAACATGTTAAGATCATAACCAGAACCAATTTTAGCATAAGCCGCAAGACATCCTTGTCTTTTCAAATTCAACATCGCGCCATTATCACGAAACCGAAACTGAGCAGCTGGATCCAGACAGTTGTTGGAGAGTTCAAGAAAAGACAGGCTGCCCCAGCCCAAGCCTTCTGACTGTATTCGTGCTGTGTCATAGATACATTTTCCTGTCTTGATATGTTTCAAAAAGAAACCAGCAACACCTGAAAAATCTTAAAAATGCAAACGTAGACGAGAATAAAACCTTTCGATTCACGTTACGAACACATTTTAGACTTGGAAATCGCTTGCTCTCGAGCTCAGACAAAATAGAGGATGGGATTAACTTTCATCAGAGCGAGGCTCACAGAGGATATTATGACGTAATTATGACGTATTATCGTGTATTCCACTGGTGCACAAATTTATGCATGCCCTCTATTAGTTAAAATTGAATTTATAAACAGAAATAGGAGGCACCCAGAGGAACTCACAGTTTATTTATTATATAGGAAATTGCAACGAGAAAATTGCATTCCATTTACTTGATATATACGCAAACATTCATCACAAACCGTTACCGTTCACTCAAACTTAACTATAAGTGCACATGAGTTGCGTACTATACGTTTTAGTTTAGATTGCTTTACTTAATTTAGATTGCAATTTAAACACAGCGTATGACGGAATGGTTTTGTGTAAGTAAATGTAAGAGAGCGAGGATATATGAGGAGCCCAACCATAGCACGTCAATCCGCGTCAGGCTGGAATCATTAACACAATATATTAGCACTTGAAATATCTCAGACTTGTTTCAAAAACATACTGTAGTTGTTCACTAGTAAAGTAGATACGTTGCTTCCTTGTTGTGTTATAACGTTGTTTCCTCCATCAATTGATAACGAGGCTAATTACATCGATCAACGTACATTAGTACTGCAAACTTACCCTGAAGAAAAAGGAGAATGAAAATAAAAACTGCTAAATTCTGTTGAAGACGCTTGAAATACATCTTTTCAATCCAGCAGATCTAAAACGACTCTGTGAAATGCAAAGGCGGAAGATGAAACTGAATCATTGTATCGAAGATAAATATTCAGAGAAACTCAGTGTGAAGTCGGAATGTTTACAGTTTAATAACGTACTAAAAATCAAACAATCTTACACGTAGAAAAAATAAATAAATTTGTTTTCACTTTTCTCGCCAAATTAGCCTTTATCGTCGTTCGTACATGTGTTCACTCTGGTAAAAAAATGCCTGGCCTACAGCCAAAAATGAATGCAACGTATTTGTTTAAGAGCTAGATTATGTAAAAGACTTTACGGTAAATGCATGGTTTTTATTTTACACGGTGCATGAATTCATATAATTACAACGAAATATTTGGCAGTAAATATAAAGTTAAAGATATATTGATATGAATGAGTCAGTCTAGCTTTTCATTTCGTTGCCATTGCCAAGACCATTAACAATTAATGCGCGGTTACTGCATTTGTGGTTTCAAATTTGTATTCAATATTGCGTGGGACGGCGCAATGTAAAAAGTAAATGTGTGTTTGTTTCGTTTACTTCTAATGTTTCTGTCCATACTCTTAATGACTTTATATGATTCTATGAACTTATGTGTTATGTGCAGAGCATCACTGAATGATTTTTTTATTCAGTTTGAAGACCCAAACTAAAGATTATCAACAAATGCGTTAAATCCCAGTTTCCGCTTGACTTTTGTCTTTGGGTACTTCATTGAGATATGCATATGCCTGATTATCATTGTCATCCTTCCCAGATCTTTGGAGAGCTGTATACGCCGCCTGTATATTTTCCACTTGTTCATAATTGTTGACGTCATCTTTGTCAGGATTTTCATAAACACCTTTGGGACTGTCCTTGTTATTCTCCATATTTTTCGTAATGTGTGATGATTTAAGTGGATGAAATCGGTAGATTAAGTAGGCATTGATTACGACTGAAATAACCAGCAAAATTGCTAATACAATAATCCCAACCAGGTGATTTCCGGCACAATCTTCTTCCGTATCTGAATGGTGAAATCATTAGAAAGAATTAACTATGCAATGAATGTGTCTCACCTTGTGGAAAGGAAATCGAAACCAATGTACTTCTTATTTTCTAATCTGGGACCGGTTGTTCGAAAGGCGTTTAGCTTAAACGGTGTTATAACGATAAGCCAAAGTTTAAAAATACTCTCATAGATCTTGGGTATCACTGAACTCGCATTTTATACGTTTAAATTGTACTTCCATTGAAAATTAAACTATTTACATCGAAATATTTCAGCTCGGTTGTTCAATAAATCGATAATTTTGTTTTCTATTTTGAACTTATCCACCGTTTAAGCTAAGCGCCTTTCGAACTGCCATGCATGCATGTGATTGGATCATAGTTCACATAGTTGTTAATTAATAATGAATAGAGCTCGCAAACGTGCTGTTTAAAACTCCTGGGTCACCAATGATGAAATATCTAAATCCAATCAAGCGTCTGAAATTCCGTTCATTTGTGATAGTAAATATCAGTGTGCATGCGATAACTAAATTATACCTTCAACAATCTGTTTTTGAATCAAAAATGTACGATTCGTGCTCTGAAATCGATCATGAACATGACAAATATATTTTCCAAAACTTGTTTCGCCTTTCATTGTTACGACGAGTAAAGAACTACGATGAGGCATGTTCTTTTCCATGAAAGCCTCCAGTGGCTTCTGATCTTTTTCCCAACTGAAAGTGATCGGTGGTTCACCTTGAGCAGAACACAGCAAGTTGACAAGATCACCTTCCTTTGCCATTACGTCACCACTGGACATGTTGGTTAACACACGAGGACTGCCTGGGGAAAGGAAAGGAAATTACATTTTCTCAAAGCTGAATTTGTGTTAAATAAACACTTACTATATACCAAGTTTCAAAATACGATTCATAGAAAAATAGAAAAAATTATTGATGAAGATAAAGTAGCTAATATACCTGTATAATCACTTGTCTTCGAGACTGGGCTCCAATCCGTAGAGTAATAATCCTGTTGCAAAATTATGATATTACTATGTAGTAGCTAAAGACGGACGACGTTATGAAGTAACGTTTCAATCATGCCCATCAAGACTGTGATAACGCTTGAATTACCTGATCATTGAGTATAATCCTTTGAAAAATACTGTATCTAGTGCCAGGTTCAAGCGGACCATTGTAGTAATCACTCGCAGTTGATCTGCGTCTTCGTGATGTTGAATCACTTGTATTCTTACCATCACCAAGTATAAACACGTCTTCATTCACACCGCCGGATGTAAAGATTGCAGCAATGTAAGGTTTGGGATCAGATGATTTTCTTGCCTCACCATACGTCACTAGTTCATTGTTGTCATAACTACCAGTTATTCTAAGTTCGTTGCTGTCTTCTACTTTTAATCCCACGACGTAAAAATGCCTGAAGAGAAACATTTACCTCTTAAATAGCACTTGGTGTCTGTCTTCGTACACTAATATTTAAATAAATAAACTTACAAATACGTAATTGAAGGAATTTTCAATGAAAATGTGAGTGTACTTGATGTCACGTCAACAGCCTGTTCTGTCGCTCCTGAAAATATTGATAGTAAAAAAAAATCAAAATTAATGTAATACGCTCTGTATGAGCATGACTAACTCATTTCTAAAATATTGGGTCAATTTCCGAATTTGTGCCAAGAATGAACAGCTTAAATTCGATACTAAATATGTGGCTTAATACTATAAGTTACATAAGCGACCTTGACTGCATCGTTTGTACCCAGGGACCGGGAACCAAAAGACGGTGTTGTTCAACATACCTCCATTAGTAAAGAATCCTTTACTCTCACTGTAGTTACCACGACCAGCTTTAGTACTCGCTTGAACACGAATGTAGTATTTGGTTAATGGATTCAAATCCCGCACAACCCAATTTCTTTCAGTGATTGTAAATGACTGAAAGCAATCTCCATTTTTTGACTTTGAAACACACACAGTATAACCCATAATGACGCCATTTTGTTTACTTTTCTCAGGAGGATCCCAAATGAAAGACAAAGACGATGTACTTCTTGATGTGGTTTTGATGTTTAATGGAGGACCACTTGGTGCTAAAAATCAAAATGGAGGTTTGTACTATATATTTTGGTTCCCTAAATCGAATTAGGCAATGGATTGTTTTCAAAGTCAAATTTGCACCATGAGCACCATTTGCACAAGCAAGAGGCAGCCAAAAAGACAGTTTCCTCAAGAATTATTCCCAGTAAACTAATTCTGTTTCAATCAGTCAGGCTTCAATGTCGTATATAGGTATACGGATCATGTCCTCACTAACGTCATTAATCACAACGTCGCCAATATAAGGAATATATTTCAATTCTAACCATCTTCCAATGTTAAAAATGAAGAAATCGTTTCTTCGCCAAAACCATCCTTGTTTCCAGCAGCTACAGATATTTCATAACTTGTGTATGGAGTGAGTTTATCTATTTTATATTCATTTATTTTTCCTGTGTTGATATTCAGAATAAGTGAGTTGTCTTTCTTCATTTTAATCCAAAATCTTGATACGCTGGTAAATCCTTGATTCTCAGGATCAATCCATGATATTTCAACACTTTGTGACTTGATTTTAAAGGCGGTGATGTTTCTAGGTTGGTCTGGATATAAAGCTGTTAAGAATAAAAATAAAATGAGATAAATATCCTTTCTAAATTATTATTGCCAATTAACTCTTTATTAAGGCCTCGATAGGATATATTAAGTATTGTTATATAGGTGCTGTGTATTTTAAATGGCTTTATATGGCTTTAAATAAATGCAATCATTCCCGCCAGGAAAAAAATGTTGCCCGCATATTGTTATAACAAACTGTAAAGTGTATTTTTTAAAATTAAATTGTTGTGTGACATGTATTTTTTTGTTCCTATATAACAAAGCACTTAATGTACACTACCTCGGGAAATAGTGAATTTTGTTTTCCCTCGAGTCTCAACATTCAGACTTGGAAAAACAACACCAACTATTTCCCTCGGGAGCATAAATTAAGTGTATAATGTATAACTTACTGTCACCACAGATCTCAATTCTCATACAAGGTTGAACTTCACTTGATAATGGAATAAACCGTAAAACTCTTGTTGTTGTGTCATTTAAACTTCTTATGGCTGCGTCATTGTAAGCATTCTTGTTTCCTTGAAATATCTATTAAAAAGTGTAAGAGGGTAAATATTTCTTTTATTGATTTAATTATACCGTTCTTGAAATATCTAAAGCTAATGATAATAACGTAAACCGTCTAAACTGAATGTTTTGCTTATTTGCTATGAGAAATTTTAAAACAAAAATATGCCCATATCAACTACGATTTTTAGAAGCTTTTGTAATCCAAGGTAGCTAGTCTAGTGGAAACATCAAACTAGAACAAAAACATTACCGTCCCATCTTGTACTCGTCTCCAGTTTACCAGGTCAACAGTGTAATTAAGGTTAAATGATGTCACCCATTTAGAGCCAGTGCTATCGCCAAATGTCGCTATAACATATAACACGTAAAGTCTTCCCAGGTCCACTTGAAGATAATGTTTACTATCTGAGACAGAAGCACACCAAGAACTACCACTAGATATCCTTGCATCAGAAGCTCTGTGACCTTCTGAAGAAACTGAGGCAGTGAATGACGAATCTGGAAATCTTTCTTTGTCTTCTAACAGAAGATTGTTGCAAATATGACCTGAAATAAAGAATGTTAGTCCAAATTTGTTCACGTAACCTGCACCAGCATATCCAGAATATACTTACATTTGATGTAAGAGAGTTGTGAACAGCTTTTTTGAGAAGTTGTAACTGAACATTGAGACAAGTGATGCTCTTTGCCATCACAGTCAATGCTTCCAGAAAATACTTCTTTCGTACTAGACATAGCAATCTTATTAACAACAGAGGATGTTCGTGTATAACCCAGTTGATGACAAATAACATCCTTGGCGTTGTTCTTTAAACTCTGCCAGCAAACTGTCTTGGTTCCATTATATTTCACATCTATTTGTAAAAAACCCTCGTTTGGTAGAGATGAGTCAGACAGATGCACGTTATCCACTAAAAAAACAACGATAGTAAATGTTTACGTATGTTAAAAAGAATTTTCTCGGGTATTTCTGAGCTACCAATAAATGAAAAATCTGATTTTCTTGAGCGTAAGCAAGTACCAATTTAATAAATTTGCTATTCCGCAATTCTCACATCATATCGAGGACAAAAGCTACATATTATCTTCATATTCACGATGGTTGAGGACCTATGGTGAATTCATTTGGGCCAATAACAAATAGCCTTAGTTATATCTTTTGTGTAAATCAGAAACAATTATATCACTTAATCGCATGCACTGACATTTAATTTAAATAGCTAGAAAATATCCCACGCAGTCGCAGGTTTGTAGGTGAGCTTTTGAGGTTTTGGGGTTTTGGGAGTTTAAAGTTTGAGGGTTGCCCCAGTTAGTATTATTTTGTGCTATTGCACTTCGCACGAGAAACATGCATTAAAAAATACTCAGCACTCCAACGCAACTTCAATCCAAATCAAACATACCACATAATGAGTATTGTTTTGATGTATCAATACATTGATATTCAAAGTAAAGATATTTTTTCAATCCAGGACACAGATCATCAGAGAACAAGGTTTCATTCACAGTTATTTTACACTCATGTTGACCATCACATTGTTTCTTAACAAGACATGTTACATCAACTGTACAACTATAATCATCACTCAAACCACATGTCTTTAAGTCAGACAATCCACGGTAAGATGCAGTCTTGACCACCATGAACTGATCTTTAGAACAGGCGACATTCTCTGTCGTTTTTCCATAACATGCCACTGAACCTTGATAAGGATAACACGAAATGTTAATCGCGATCGAAACTTAAAAAGATGAAGTGAGTTTGTTTACTTGGTTTGAGAATATAGAATTACTTTCTGAGCACTTCTTCTCTTTACTGTTGAATACATTTCTAAGACAACCCCTATATCAGGCAGAAAGATCGTACCGGCAGAAAAGAAACTTACCAAAAATAAAACGTTTATTCTCCCCGTCTCACAGCTTGTGGTCGTTTTTATGTATCCATCAGGGTCTGCACACCTGGTTGCAGATTTCAAAAATCCACGTAAACCTCCCCAAGAGGTTTGTTTTATAACCCGGTGGTCAGCACAGGCAGATGATTCTATAGCTCCTGGGGTGGCAGGAACGTAGACGTAAAACATTTCAGAAAACTGTGCTTTCTATAGATAGCGAGACATCCTTGTCTTTTCAAATTAAACATGGCGCCATTATCACGAAACCGAAACTGAGCAGCTGGATCCAGACAGTTGTTGGAGAGTTCAAGAAAAGATAGGCTGCCCCAGAGCGAGCCTTCTGACTGTATTCGTGCTGTGTCATTGATACACTTTCCTGTTTTGATATGTTTACAAAGAAACCAGCAACACCTGAAGAATTTAAGATTCACGAGAATTATTGATTTTCTTGCGATGTTATTACCAAATATTAGAGAGTTTAAAAATCAAGTTTTACGTCAACCGGCAAACAGGAGGCAAATGTAATAAAAAAGAAAATGGACTCGGCACAGACTCGGTATTTTAAAACTTCAGGCAAACTCTTGATAGACGAGGATTTTTCATAGTTACCTCGTAGGATTCATAGGGACATATTTTTATAACCTAACTCAGTTGTATCCAGCGATAAAAAAGTTGATTCATCACATAAAAAAATAATTATAATGTATGTATTCATTGCCATCGTTTGATGTAGTTTTAAAACGAGAATGGGAGTTGATGGAAGTTAATGCAAGTCACAAGACATGTTTAACTCCGCCTGTCCGCCGTCAAAAACGTCAGTAATCGTCAGTACTCTTCAACTTTGGACTTTCGCAATTTTGGTAGCTAGTGAGCGGTCTAACGCAAGTGAGACTTGCAACTCACATCAACTCGCATTAATCATGAGACAGTGAACAAATCATTGTGAATTAGACAGAATTTCAAAGCATGGTGTAATATTTTAATAGCTAGCCTACTTACTGTGAAGATACAGAAGAATGACAATAAACGCTGATAATTTCCACTCGTAGTACTTGGAAAACATATTTTCTTTTTTAAAAGTCGATTTATCGACAAAGATTTCCGCAGTAAAGATGTAAGTTTAAACGAAGCCGGAAGACGAACTAAATCGTTGATGTTGCGAAGATAAATATTCATAAAACTCAGTGTGAAGTCTGAATGTTGCTTTCATGATCCCAAACAAACAAAACATCTGACATTCTTTAACAGTTTTAGCAAATTGCGTTTTGTTCTTGTTCAATTACTGTGTTATAATGGCATCAATCATAATCATCATCTTTCTCAAAAGCTATGTAAAATTGTAAATGACATGGTCATGTTATATTAAGAGAAATGATCCTCTCTAGACCTAATTTGTTTTCGATGAGTCTATTTTAAAAATTAAATAAGCAACAGTTATTTATGGTCTGTGGCCTTATTTATTTGTTTTCCGGTATGCGTAGTTTAGCACTGTCTATATGATTTATTCTCCATGTTATATCTTTCGCCATTTCTTGCTTATATGTCGTATGTCATTTGGTTATATAGGTCTTAGCATTTCTCAATGACTTTCATCAATTTATAATTATTCAAGCCTCGAAATCTTGTTGTGTAATGTATTAAATGCTCACTGATCATATGTATTTAATATTCATAATTGCCTGTTGGCACTTTCCATCAACCAATGGTGATAAAACGATAAGGTCAAAATATGAGCTTAAACCAACAGGTGGTCTTAACTAGATTATAGATAACACCTGGACGTCCTCATTTCATATTGATGAATTTTATTGTAAAGTTTATTGTAAAATGTTCCGTGCAAAAGCCTGTTTATAAAGTTTCGTATTCTTGCGGCTTTGATTCAGATGACTATAAACATGATCATCTTCGTCCTTTCCAGGTCTTTTAAGAGCTGTATACGTCGACTGTTCATTCTCCACTTGTTCATAATTGTCAACGTCATCTTTGTTAGGATTTTCATAAATATCTTTGGAACAGTCTTTGGTCTTCCTCTCCAAATTTCCCGTAGTGCTTGACGATTTGAGACGATGAACTCGTTGAAACAAATAAGCGATAATAATGAGTAAAATGACCAGAATAATTATTAATACTATAATTCCCACAAGATGATTATCGCGACCTTCGCCCTCTCCTTGAGCTCCTGAAAGGAAGAGGAAAAATTAGAAAGATGCAACCCAGAATACAACAAAATTTACACTCCGTTTAGGACTCATTTCAAGACCCTGAAATCCTCTGTTGTAGAACTGTAACCGATGCAAAAAGCTCTGGAAACTACACAAGTTATTTTCTCTCCCTAATTTAGTTTGTAAATTACCTGTAAGTTTCACAACTGAAATTGTATGAGCAGTTTTTCTAAATCGATCTTGAATATTGCAAATATGTTTTCCAAAACTTTTTTCGTCTTTTATTGTTACAACCAGAACAGAACTGCGATAAGGGGTATTCTTTTCTATAAAACTCTCCAGAGCCTTTCCATCTTTTTCCCAACTGAAACTGATCGGTGCTTCACCTTGAGCAGAACACAACAAGTTGACAAGATCACCTTCCTTTGCTATTACGTCACCACTGGACATGTTGGTTAACACACGAGGGGCACCACCTGACGAAAAGAAACACAGTTATACATTCCAAGTTAACTAATGAGCAGGTTGGGGGCATGTAGAATTAAATCTATAATAAACGTAAACATACCATGTTTTTTGCTCAAAAAAGGTGTTGTAATTTATATGCAATACCTGAGTTTATGCTAAGGGTTGTCGATGAAGGACTCCAATCAGTGGAGTAAAATTCACCCTTAAACGAAATATTTAGGACAGACAGATATAGAGTGGACGAAAAATAGGTTTACGGATATTAGGATATTAGATATAAGGGTATGAGGATATAAGATATTGAGATATGTTAGTGAAAATGCATAAGGATCACTTAGTGTTATTGAATATATTTGTCTATCCTAATGTATCACCATTATTAGCAATACCTTGTCATCAAGAAAGATCCTTTGAAAAATACTGTAACTTGCTCCAGACTCCAGTGGTCCATTATAATAATTATTGTTGTTGATCTTCGTCTTCGTGTTGTTTGAAAACTTGTATTTCCACCATCACCAAGTATAAACATGTTTTCATCTCTGGTTTTTATGACGGCAGCAATATAAGGTTTTGGTTCAGCTGACGTTTTAGCTTCTTTGTATGTCACTAGATCATTGTTATCGTAACTGCTGGGTGATGGAAGTTTGTCATTGCCTTCTATTCTTAAAGCCACAACGTAAAAATATCTAAAAATATTTTGTTTGTTAAGTAAAAAAAGTCTCCAGTCGGTCGTCCAAATAATTTCTTCCATGCAATTATGTAAAATATTGCTTTTAGGAACGCCAAATTTGAACTTACGTAAAATTTTCTGAAGGCATTTGTAACGAGAAAGTTAATGTAGTTTCTGTTCTGTTTGTGGCCAGCTTTGTTCCTTCTGTAAAATAAATAACATCAGTGATATGAATTTGAATGTCAGTATTTAGGTGTACAACGAATCTGTGAAATATAGGCCCTACCTCCATTTGTAAATATTCCTTGACTTTTACTGTAGTTTCCTCGACCAACTTTAGTACTTGCTAGAACACGAACAAAATATTTGGTTGAGGCATTCAAACTGTCGATGACCAACATCATCTTCGCTGTAGTATGTTCTTTAAAGAAGGTTTAGTTTCTTCATGTGAGATACACACAGTATAAATGACGATCACGCCATTTCTTTTCTCTTCTTCAGGAGGATTCCACGTGACTGATAATGAGGATGAACTTTCTGCAGTGACTGTGACGTTCAGTGGAGGACCTTCTGGAGCTGGAAATTTAGTAATAAGTTGTTTGTTTGGGTTTGTTTTAGAAAGTGTTTGTATTATATGATCACCCGCCTCAATTACCGATGAAGCCGATGCCTCGAAACCACGTTAATTAAGAGATTATACATCATTCTTACCATCCTCTCGTGTTGAAAACATAATAGTTCTCGCAATTTCACTAAAACCATCCTTGTTTCCAGCAGCTACAGATATTTCATAACTTGTGTATGGAGTGAGCTTATCTATTTTATATTCATTTATTTTTCCCGTGGTTGTATTTAGAATAAGTGAGTCGTTTTTCTTCATTTTAATCCAAAATCTTGATACGCTGGTAAATCCTTGATTCTCAGGATCAATCCACGATATTTCAGCACTTCGTGACTTGATGTTAAAGGCCGTGATGTCTCTTGGTTGGTCTGGATATAAAGCTGTTAAGAATAAGAAAAAATGATATAAATGTCCTCTCTAAATTATTATTGCCAACTCTTTATTAAAGCCTTGATGGAATATAAAGTAATGTATAACTTACTGTCACCACAAATCTCAACTCTCATACAAGGTTGAACTTCATTTGATAATGGAATAAACCGTAAAGCTCTTGTTGTTATGACATTTAAACTTCTTATGGCTACGTCATTAGCATTCTTGTTGCCTTGAAATATCTATTAAAATGTGTAAAATTAAGTAAATATCTCTTTTATTGAGTTGATTATACCGTTCTTGAAATATTTAAAGCTAATGATAATAACGTACACAGTCTAAAGAATGTTTTGCTTATTTGCTATGAGAGATTTTAAAACAAAAAATATGTCCATATCAACTACGATTTTTAGAGGCTTTTGTATTCCAAAGTAGCTAGTCTAGTGAAAACATCAAACTAGAACAAAAAAATTACCGTCCTATTTTGCACTCGTCTCCAGTTTACCAGGTCAACAGTGTAATTAAGGTTAAATGATGTCACCCATTTAGAGCCAGTGGCTGTGCTATCGCCAAATGTCGCTATAGCATATAACACGTAAAGTCTTCCCAGGTCCACTTGAAGATAATGTTTATCATCTGAGATAGAAGCACACCAAGAACTACCACTAGATGTTCTTGCATTAGAAGCTCTGTGACCTTCTGAAGAGGCAGTGAATGACGAATCTGGAAATCTTTCTTTGTCTTCTAACAAAGGATTGTCGCAAATATAACCTGAAATAACGAATGTTAATCCATACTTGTTCACGTAACCTGCACCAGTATATCCAGAATATACTTACATTTGATGTAAGAAAGCTGTGAACAAATTTGTTGAGAAGTTGTAAGTGAACATTGAGACAAGTGATTCTCTTCGCCATCACAGTCAATGCTTCCAGAAAATACTTCTTTCTTGCTAGACATAGCAGTCTTATTAACAACAGAGGTTGCTCGTGTATAACCCAGTTGACGACAAACAACATCCTTAGCGTTGTTCTTCAAACTCTGCCAACAAACAGTGTTGGTTCCAGTATAATTCACATCTATTTGTATAAAACCCTCGTTTGGTAGAGATGAGTCGGACAGATGCACGTTATCCACTACAAAAACAACAATAGTAAATGTTTACGTATTTTAAAAATAATTCTTCTCGCGTATTTCTAAGCTACCAATAAATAAACATCTGATTTTCTTGAGCGTAAATAAGTACCAACTTAATAAATTTGCTATTCCGCAATTCTTACGTCATATCGAGGACAAAAGCTACATATTATCTTTATATTCACAATGGTCGAGGACCTATGGTGAATTCATTTGGGCCAATAACCAATAGCGCTCAGTTGTATCTTTTGTGTAAATAAGGAACAATTTTATCGCTTAATCGCATGAATTGATATTTAATTCAAATAGCTATAAAATATCCCACGCAGACGCAGGTTTCTAGGTGAGGTTTTTGGGGGCTAGGGGGTTTAACGTTTGAGGGTGGTCCCAGTTAGTATTATTTGCGCTCTTGCACTTCACAGGAGAAACATGCATTAAATACTCAGCGCTCCAATGCAACTTCAATCCAAATCAAACATACCACATAATGAATATTGTTTTGATGTATCAATACATTGATATTCAAAGTAAAGATATTTTTTCAATCCAGGACACAGATCATCAGAGAACAAGGTTTTATCCACAGTTATTTTACACTCATGTTGACCATCACATTGTTTCTTAACAAGACATGTTACATCAACTGTACAACTATAATCATCACTCAAACCACATGTCTTTGAGTCAGACAATCCACGGTAAGATGCAGTCTTAACCACCATGAACTGATCTTTAGGACAAGTTACATTCTCTGTCGTTTTTCCATAACATGTCACTGAACCTTGAAAATAAAAATTGATGCAGGGACTGTGTGTGGTCTTCCAAATTTGAAATCCGCTTCTTATTATCTCTAACAACTACTGCCGCCACGAAAGATCGTTAAGGGTGGTGGCATATATTTATTTATTATGTGTATAGAGATTTGTGCACAGCAGAATGATGAAAAAATTATTTCAAATTGTATTTTAATTTGTATGGCGTCAAAATATAGGATATTACATTCAGCACAATATAAAGTCTTTCGGAAAGAATATTTAACTTCTACTGAACAAGATTACAAAGTAACTGAACGGTAATAGATATATTTTAATGCATAAAATTTCGATTTTTGTTGCTCGCTGTGTTTTTGTATATTTGAAAGCGTGTCGTTGGGAAATTGATCCATCTTTATACACATTTAATAAGCAGATTGCTTCATGGTTGGCTCGTTTGTCACGATTTTTATTATCCACTCGATGTGAAATATCGCAAACTCCCTCGTTGGCTACGCTCACTTGTTCGTGTTGAAATCCTTCACAACTCGTGCATAAAAATTGCACACACTCGCCAACTACGAAGTAATCTCTGTATTTATTCGTCCTTCAGCATTATTACTTATAGTATATTTTGAAATTGATTGTTTTTACGGTCTGCCAAAGCCTGGTTTCCATATGACGCCGACGTCGGAAAGTATCATTATCCGTGATTATTGAAGAGTGAAATATTTTGTCTTTCTGAAATAATTTTCTCCTTGGATGATTACAGACAATGAGTCGGCGACAGGTCGGCGTCATATGGAAACCCTGCAGGCTTAACATGAATGATTTGACCACACCTCCCCCCCCCCCCCACTTAACAATCTTCCGCGGCCCTTGACTACTATCGAAATTAAATCCGTCTCAGACAATTGCAACGCTGGCAGGCTGTACGAAAAGATCGTACAGAAACTTACCAAAAATTAAGCGTTTATTCTCCCCGTCTACACAGCTTACGTTTGTTTTTATGTATCCATCAGGGTCAGCACACCTTCTTGCAGAATCATCGTTAAGTCCAGATAAACCCCCCCAAGAGGTTTGTTTTATAACCCGTTTGTCAGCACAGGCAGATTTTTCTATAGTTTTTGGGGTAGCAGGAACGTAAAGGTAAAACATTTCATCAAAACCTCTCTTATCAAATATAGCAAGACATCCTTGTCTTTTCAAATTCAACATGGCGCCATTATCACGAAAACGAAACTGAGCAGCTGGATCCAGACAGTTGTTGGAGAGTTCAAGAAAAGACATGTTACCCCAGCTCGAGCCTTGTGACTGTATTCGTGCTGTGTCATTGATACACTTTCCTGTCTTGATATGTTTCACAAAGAAACCAATAGAACCTGAAAAAACATAAAAATGCAAACGTAGACGACAATAAAACCTTTCGATTCACGTTACGAATACATTTTAGACTTGGAAATCGTTTGCTCTCAGCACAAAATAGAAGAGGAGATTAACTTTCATGATAGCGACGCTCACAGACGTTATTATGGCGTAATTATGACGTATTATCCTGTATTCCACTGGTGCACAAATTTATGCATGCTCTCTATTGGTTAAAATTAAATTTATAAACAGAAATAGGAGGCACACAGAGAAATAATGTGGAACTATGTTGACAATCTTTTTCAGTGAAAGCCATATTCGGCAAGCAAGGTATTTCAAATCTGTAGTAAAAAAACCTGGTCATGGTGTATATTGTAGAAGCTATATCAAAATTTTGCATTTAAAAAATGCACATGCATGCACAGGAATATGCATTTAAAAAACTATGTTTTAAAAATAATCTAAAATACGTAATCTTAATTGGCGCATTTTGAAAAAGTATAAAATATTAGGCCGTTGATTAAGCACAGTTTATTTATTAAATAGGAAATTGCAACGAGAAAATTGCATTCCATTTACTTGATATAAACGCAAACATTCATCACAAACCGTTACCGTTCACTCAAACTTAACTAGATGCACATGAGTTGCGTACTTTACGTTTTAGTTTAGATTGCTTTACTTCATTTAGATTGCAATTTAAACACATGCAGCGTATGACGGAATGGTTTTGTGTAAGCAAATGTAAGATAGCGAGGATATACAAGGAGCCCAACCATAGCACGTCAATCCGCGTCAAGCTGGAATCATTAACACAATGTATTAGCACTTGAAGTATTTCAGTCTTGTTTCAAGAACATACTGTAGTTGTTCACTAGTATTGTAGATACGTTGCTTCCTTGTTTGGTGATATAATAATACATGGCTGACTGCAATGCATACTTCATCACTGAGTGATAACGAGGCTAATTATATCGATCAACGTACATTAGTACTTCAAACTTACCCTGAAGAAAAAGGAGAATGAAAATGAAAACTGCTAAATTCTGTTGAAGACGCTTGAAATACATCTTTTCAATCCAGCAGATCTAAAACGACTCTGTGAAATGCAAAGGCGGAAGATGAAACTGAATCATTGTAGCGAAGATAAATATTCAGAGAAACTCAGTGTGAAGTCGGAATGTTTACTGTTTAATAACGTACTAGAAATCAAACAATCATACTCGTAGAAAAAATAAGTAAATTTGCTTTCTCCTTTCTCGCCAAATTAGCCTTTATCGTCGTTCGTACATGTGTTCACTCTGGTAAAGAAAATGGCTGGCCCATGCAAACCCAAATATGAATGCAACGTATTTGTTTAAGAGATTATATTATGCAAAAGACTTTACTGTAAACGCGTGTTTTTTATTTTACACGGCCGGTGCGTGAATACATATAATTACAATGAAATATTTGGCAGTAAATATAAAGTTAAAGATAATAATTATATATTAATACGTAACAAACACCTAAATTCCATTTTAATAGCGGTAACAATTATTACGAATAAGTCAGTGCAGTTTTTGAAGGAAACTGTGTGAAGAATTATCAACCCTCGTTTGGTAGAGATGAGTCTGACAGATCCACGTCATCCACTACAAAAAAAAACAATAGTAAATGGTCACATAATTTAAAAAGAATCCTTCTCGGGTATTTCTTAGCTACCAATATATCAACTTCAGATTTTTTTGAGCGTAAATAAGTACCAACTTAATGAATTTGCTATTCCGCAATTATCACGTTATATCCAGGACAAAAGCTACATATTATCTTCATATTCACGATGGTTGAGGACCTATGGTGATTTCATTTGAGCCAATAACAAATAGCCTTAGTTATATCTTTTAGTATAAATCAGAAACAATTATATCACTTAATCGAATGCACTGACATTGAATTTAAATAGCTAGAAAATATCCCACGCAGACGCAGGTTTCTACTAATGAGCTTTTGGGGTTTTGAAGTTTTGGGTTTTGGGAGTTTAAAGCTTGAGGGTTGCCCTAGTCAGTATTATTTTGCGCTATTGCACTTCGCACGAGAAACATGCATCAAATACTCAGCACTCCAACGCAACTTCAATCCAAATCAAACATACCACATAATGAATATTGTTTTGATGTATCAATACATTGATATTCAAAGTAAAGATATTTTTTCAATCCAGGACACAGATCATCAGAGAACAAGGTTTCATTCACAGTTATTTTACACTCATGTTGACCATCACATTGTTTCTTAACAAGACATGTTACATCAACTGTACAACTATAATCATCACTCAAACCACATGTCTTTAAGTCAGACAATCCACGGTAAGATGCAGTCTTGACCACCATGAACTGATCTTTAGAACAGGCGACATTCTCTGTCGTTTTTCCATAACATGCCACTGAACCTTGATAAGGATAACACGAAATGTTAATCGCGATCGAAACTTAAAAAGATGAAGTGAGTTTGTTTACTTGGTTTGAGAATATATAATTACTTTCTGAGCACTTCTTCTCTTTACTGTTGAATACATTTCTAAGACAACCCCTATATCAGGCAGAAAGATCGTACCGGCAGAAAAGAAACTTACCAAAAATAAAACGTTTATTCTCCCCGTCTTCACAGCTTGTGGTCGTTTTTATGTATCCATCAGGGTCTGCACACCTGGTTGCAGATTTCAAAAATCCACGTAAACCTCCCCAAGAGGTTTGTTTTATAACCCGGTGGTCAGCACAGGCAGATGATTCTATAGCTCCTGGGGTGGCAGGAACGTAGACGTAAAACATTTCAGGAAAACTGTGCTTTCTATAGATAGCGAGACATCCTTGTCTTTTCAAATTAAACATGGCGCCATTATCACGAAACCGAAACTGAGCAGCTGGATCCAGACAGTTGTTGGAGAGTTCAAGAAAAGATAGGCTGCCCCAGAGCGAGCCTTCTGACTGTATTCGTGCTGTGTCATTGATACACTTTCCTGTTTTGATATGTTTTACAAAGAAACCAGCAACACCTGAAGAATTTTAAGATTCACGAGAATTATTGATTTTCTTGCGATGTTATTACCAAATATTAGAGAGTTTAAAAATCAAGTTTTACGTCAACCGGCAAACAGGAGGCAAATGTAATAAAAAAGAAAATGGACTCGGCACAGACTCGGTATTTTAAAACTTCAGGCAAACTCTTGATAGACGAGGATTTTTCATAGTTACCTCGTAGGATTCATAGGGACATATTTTTATAACCTAACTCAGTTGTATCCAGCGATAAAAAAGTTGATTCATCACATAAAAAAATAATTATAATGTATGTATTCATTGCCATCGTTTGATGTAGTTTTAAAACGAGAATGGGAGTTGATGGAAGTTAATGCAAGTCACAAGACATGTTTAACTCCGCCTGTCCGCCGTCAAAAACGTCAGTAATCGTCAGTACTCTTCAACTTTGGACTTTCGCAATTTTGGTAGTGAGCGGTCTAACGCAAGTGAGACTTGCAACTCACATCAACTCGCATTAATCATGAGACAGTGAACAAATCATTGTGAATTAGACAGAATTTCAAAGCATGGTGTAATATTTTAATAGCTAGCCTACTTACTGTGAAGATACAGAAGAATGACAATAAACGCTGATAATTTCCACTCGTAGTACTTGGAAAACATATTTTCTTTTTTAAAAGTCGATTTATCGACAAAGATTTCCGCAGTAAAGATGTAAGTTTAAACGAAGCCGGTAGACGAACTAAATCGTTGATGTTGCGAAGATAAATATTCATAAAACTCAGTGTGAAGTCTGAATGTTGCTTTCATGATCCCAAACAAACAAAACATCTGACATTCTTTAACAGTTTTAGCAAATTGCGTTTTGTTCTTGTTCAATTACTGTATATAATGGCATCAATCATAAATCTATCATCTTTCTCAAAAGCTATGTAAAATTGTAAATGACATGGTCATGTTATATTAAGAGAAATGATCCTTTCTAGACCTAATTTGTTTTCGATGAGTCTATTTTAAAAATTAAATAAGCAACAGTTATTTATGGTCTGTGGCCTTATTTATTTGTTTTCCGGTATGCGTAGTTTAGCACTGTCTATATGATTTATTCTCCATGTTATATCTTTCGCCATTTCTTGCTTATATGTCGTATGTCATTTGGTTATATAGGTCTTAGCATTTCTCAATGACTTTCATCAATTTATAATTATTCAAGCCTCGAAATCTTGTTGTGTAATGTATTAAATGCTCACTGATCATATGTATTTAATATTCATAATTGCCTGTTGGCACTTTCCATCAACCAATGGTGATAAAACGATAAGGTCAAAATATGAGCTTAAACCAACAGGTGGTCTTAACTAGATTATAGATAACACCTGGACGTCCTCATTTCATATTGATGAATTTTATTGTAAAGTTTATTGTAAATGTTCCGTGCAAAAGCCTGTTTATAATCCAGTTTCCTTCTGGTTTTCGTATTCTTGCGGTCTTTGATTCAGATGACTATAAACATGATCATCTTCGTCCTTTCCAGGTCTTTTAAGAGCTGTATACGTCGACTGTTCATTCTCCACTTGTTCATAATTGTCAACGTCATCTTTGTTAGGATTTTCATAAATATCTTTGGAACAGTCTTTGGTCTTCCTCTCCAAATTTCCCGTAGTGCTTGACGATTTGAGACGATGAACTCGTTGAAACAAATAAGCGATAATAATGAGTAAAATGACCAGAATAATTATTAATACTATAATTCCCACAAGATGATTATCGCGACCTTCGCCCTCTCCTTGAGCTCCTGAAAGGAAGAGGAAAAATTAGAAAGATGCAACCCAGAATACAACAAAATTTACACTCCGTTTAGGACTCATTTCAAGACCCTGAAATCCTCTGTTGTAGAACTGTAACCGATGCAAAAAGCTCTGGAAACTACACAAGTTATTTTCTCTCCCTAATTTAGTTTGTAAATTACCTGTAAGTTTCACAACTGAAATTGTATGAGCAGTTTTTCTAAATCGATCTTGAATATTGCAAATATGTTTTCCAAAACTTTTTTCGTCTTTTATTGTTACAACCAGAACAGAACTGCGATAAGGGGTATTCTTTTCTATAAAACTCTCCAGAGCCTTTCCATCTTTTTCCCAACTGAAACTGATCGGTGCCCACCTTCCTTTGCCATTACGTCACCACTGGACATGTTGGTTAACACACGAGGGGCACCACCTGACGAAAAGAAACACAGTTATACATTCCAAGTTAACTAATGAGCAGGTTGGGGGCATGTAGAATTAAATCTATAATAAACGTAAACATACCATGTTTTTTCTGCTCAAAAAATAAGGTGTTGTAATTTATATGCAATACCTGAGTTTATGCTAAGGGTTGTCGATGAAGGACTCCAATCAGTGGAGTAAAATTCACCCTTAAACGAAATATTTAGGACAGACAGATATAGAGTGGACGAAAAATAGGTTTACGGATATTAGGATATTAGATATAAGGGTATGAGGATATAAGATATTGAGATATGTTAGTGAAAATGCATAAGGATCACTTAGTGTTATTGAATATATTTGTCTATCCTAATGTATCACCATTATTAGCAATACCTTGTCATCAAGAAAGATCCTTTGAAAAATACTGTAACTTGCTCCAGACTCCAGTGGTCCATTATAATAATTATTTGTTGTTGATCTTCGTCTTCGTGTTGTTTGAAAACTTGTATTTCCACCATCACCAAGTATAAACATGTTTTCATCTCTGGTTTTTATGACGGCAGCAATATAAGGTTTTGGTTCAGCTGACGTTTTAGCTTCTTTGTATGTCACTAGATCATTGTTATCGTAACTGCTGGGTGATGGAAGTTTGTCATTGCCTTCTATTCTTAAAGCCACAACGTAAAAATATCTAAAAATATTTTGTTTGTTAAGTAAAAACAAAGTCTCCAGTCGGTCGTCCAAATAATTTCTTCCATGCAATTATGTAAAATATTGCTTTTAGGAACGCCAAATTTGAACTTACGTAAAATTTTCTGAAGGCATTTGTAACGAGAAAGTTAATGTAGTTTCTGTTCTGTTTGTGGCCAGCTTTGTTCCTTCTGTAAAATAAATAACATCAGTGATATGAATTTGAATGTCAGTATTTAGGTGTACAACGAATCTGTGAAATATAGGCCCTACCTCCATTTGTAAATATTCCTTGACTTTTACTGTAGTTTCCTCGACCAACTTTAGTACTTGCTAGAACACGAACAAAATATTTGGTTGAGGCATTCAAACTGTCGATGACCAACATCATCTTCGCTGTAGTATGTTCTTTAAAGCAAGGTTTAGTTTCTTCATGTGAGATACACACAGTATAAATGACGATCACGCCATTTCTTTTCTCTTCTTCAGGAGGATTCCACGTGACTGATAATGAGGATGAACTTTCTGCAGTGACTGTGACGTTCAGTGGAGGACCTTCTGGAGCTGGAAATTTAGTAATAAGTTGTTTGTTTGGGTTTGTTTTAGAAAGTGTTTGTATTATATGATCACCCGCCTCAATTACCGATGAAGCCGATGCCTCGAAACCACGTTAATTAAGAGATTATACATCATTCTTACCATCCTCTCGTGTTGAAAACATAATAGTTCTCGCAATTTCACTAAAACCATCCTTGTTTCCAGCAGCTACAGATATTTCATAACTTGTGTATGGAGTGAGCTTATCTATTTTATATTCATTTATTTTTCCCGTGGTTGTATTTAGAATAAGTGAGTCGTTTTTTCTTCATTTTAATCCAAAATCTTGATACGCTGGTAAATCCTTGATTCTCAGGATCAATCCACGATATTTCAGCACTTCGTGACTTGATGTTAAAGGCCGTGATGTCTCTTGGTTGGTCTGGATATAAAGCTGTTAAGAATAAGAATAAAATGATATAAATGTCCTCTCTAAATTATTATTGCCAACTCTTTATTAAAGCCTTGATGGAATATAAAGTAATGTATAACTTACTGTCACCACAAATCTCAACTCTCATACAAGGTTGAACTTCATTTGATAATGGAATAAACCGTAAAGCTCTTGTTGTTATGACATTTAAACTTCTTATGGCTACGTCATTAGCATTCTTGTTGCCTTGAAATATCTATTAAAATGTGTAAAATTAAGTAAATATCTCTTTTATTGAGTTGATTATACCGTTCTTGAAATATTTAAAGCTAATGATAATAACGTACACAGTCTAAAGAATGTTTTGCTTATTTGCTATGAGAGATTTTAAAACAAAAAATATGTCCATATCAACTACGATTTTTAGAGGCTTTTGTATTCCAAAGTAGCTAGTCTAGTGAAAACATCAAACTAGAACAAAAAAATTACCGTCCTATTTTGCACTCGTCTCCAGTTTACCAGGTCAACAGTGTAATTAAGGTTAAATGATATCAACCATTTAGAGCCAGTGGCTGTGCTATCGCCAAATGTCGCTATAGCATATAACACGTAAAGTCTTCCCAGGTCCACTTGAAGATAATGTTTATCATCTGAGATAGAAGCACACCAAGAACTACCACTAGATGTTCTTGCATTAGAAGCTCTGTGACCTTCTGAAGAGGCAGTGAATGACGAATCTGGAAATCTTTCTTTGTCTTCTAACAAAGGATTGTCGCAAATATAACCTGAAATAACGAATGTTAATCCATACTTGTTCACGTAACCTGCACCAGTATATCCAGAATATACTTACATTTGATGTAAGAAAGCTGTGAACAAATTTGTTGAGAAGTTGTAAGTGAACATTGAGACAAGTGATTCTCTTCGCCATCACAGTCAATGCTTCCAGAAAATACTTCTTTCTTGCTAGACATAGCAGTCTTATTAACAACAGAGGTTGCTCGTGTATAACCCAGTTGACGACAAACAACATCCTTAGCGTTGTTCTTCAAACTCTGCCAACAAACAGTGTTGGTTCCAGTATAATTCACATCTATTTGTATAAAACCCTCGTTTGGTAGAGATGAGTCGAGACAGATGCACGTTATCCACTACAAAAACAACAATAGTAAATGTTTACGTATTTTAAAAATAATTCTTCTCGCGTATTTCTAAGCTACCAATAAATAAACATCTGATTTTCTTGAGCGTAAATAAGTACCAACTTAATAAATTTGCTATTCCGCAATTCTTACGTCATATCGAGGACAAAAGCTACATATTATCTTTATATTCACAATGGTCGAGGACCTATGGTGAATTCATTTGGGCCAATAACCAATAGCGCTCAGTTGTATCTTTTGTGTAAATAAGGAACAATTTTATCGCTTAATCGCATGAATTGATATTTAATTTAAATAGCTATAAAATATCCCACGCAGACGCAGGTTTCTAGGTGAGGTTTTTTGGGGGCTAGGGGGTTTAACGTTTGAGGGTGGTCCCAGTTAGTATTATTTGCGCTCTTGCACTTCACAGGAGAAACATGCATTAAATACTCAGCGCTCCAATGCAACTTCAATCCAAATCAAACATACCACATAATGAATATTGTTTTGATGTATCAATACATTGATATTCAAAGTAAAGATATTTTTTCAATCCAGGACACAGATCATCAGAGAACAAGGTTTATCCACAGTTATTTACACTCATGTTGACCATCACATTGTTTCTTAACAAGACATGTTACATCAACTGTACAACTATAATCATCACTCAAACCACATGTCTTTGAGTCAGACAATCCACGGTAAGATGCAGTCTTAACCACCATGAACTGATCTTTAGGACAAGTTACATTCTCTGTCGTTTTTCCATAAACATGTCACTGAACCTTGAAAATAAAAATTGATGCAGGGACTGTGTGTGGTCTTCCAAATTTGAAATCCGCTTCTTATTATCTCTAACAACTACTGCCGCCACGAAAGATCGTTAAGGGTGGTGGCATATATTTATTTATTATGTGTATAGAGATTTGTGCACAGCAGAATGATGAAAAAATTATTTCAAATTGTATTTTATTTTGTATGGCGTCAAAATATAGGATATTACATTCAGCACAATATAAAGTCTTTCGGAAAGAATATTTAACTTCTACTGAACAAGATTACAAAGTAACTGAACGGTAATAGATATATTTTAATGCATAAAATTTCGATTTTTGTTGCTCGCTGTGTTTTTGTATATTTGAAAGCGTGTCGTTGTGAAATTGATCCATCTTTATACACATTTAATAAGCAGATTGCTTCATGGTTGGCTCGTTTGTCACGATTTTTATTATCCACTCGATGTGAAATATCGCAAACTCCCTCGTTGGCTACGCTCACTTGTTCGTGTTGAAATCCTTCACAACTCGTGCATAAAAATTGCACACACTCGCCAACTACGAAGTAATCTCTGTATTTATTCGTCCTTCAGCATTATTACTTATTAGTATATTTTGAAATTGATTGTTTTTACGGTCTGCCAAAGCCTGGTTTCCATATGACGCCGACGTCGGAAAGTATCATTATCCGTGATTATTGAAGAGTGAAATATTTTGTCTTTCTGAAATAATTTTCTCCTTGGATGATTACAGACAATGAGTCGGCGACAGGTCGGCGTCATATGGAAACCCTGCAGGTTTAACATGAATGATTTGACCACACCCCCCCCCCCCACTTAACAATCTTCCGCGGCCCTTGACTACTATCGAAATTAAATCCGTCTCAGACAATTGCAACGCTGGCAGGCTGTACGAAAAGATCGTACAGAAACTTACCAAAAATTAAGCGTTTATTCTCCCCGTCTACACAGCTTACGTTTGTTTTTATGTATCCATCAGGGTCAGCACACCTTCTTGCAGAATCATCGTTAAGTCCAGATAAACCCCCCCAAGAGGTTTGTTTTATAACCCGTTTGTCAGCACAGGCAGATTTTTCTATAGTTTTTGGGTAGCAGGAACGTAAAGGTAAAACATTTCATCAAACCTCTCTTATCAAATATAGCAAGACATCCTTGTCTTTTCAAATTCAACATGGCGCCATTATCACGAAACCGAAACTGAGCAGCTGGATCCAGACAGTTGTTGGAGAGTTCAAGAAAAGACATGTTACCCCAGCTCGAGCCTTGTGACTGTATTCGTGCTGTGTCATTGATACACTTTCCTGTCTTGATATGTTTCACAAAGAAACCAATAGAACCTGAAAAAACATAAAAATGCAAACGTAGACGACAATAAAACCTTTCGATTCACGTTACGAATACATTTTAGACTTGGAAATCGTTTGCTCTCAGCACAAAATAGAGGAGGAGATTAACTTTCATGATAGCGACGCTCACAGACGTTATTATGGCGTAATTATGACGTATTATCGTGTATTCCACTGGTGCACAAATTTATGCATGCTCTCTATTGGTTAAAATCAAATTTATAAACAGAAATAGGAGGCACACAGAGAAATAATGTGGAACTATGTTGACAATCTTTTTCAGTGAAAGCCATATTCGGCAAGCAAGGTATTTCAAATCTGTAGTAAAAAAACCTGGTCATGGTGTATATTGTAGAAGCTATATCAAAATTTTGCATTTAAAAATGCACATGCATGCACAGGAATATGCATTTAAAAAACTATGTTTTAAAATAATCTAAAATACGTAATCTTAATTGGCGCATTTTGAAAAAGTATAAAATATTAGGCCGTTGATTAAGCACAGTTTATTTATTAAATAGGAAATTGCAACGAGAAAATTGCATTCCATTTACTTGATATAAACGCAAACATTCATCACAAACCGTTACCGTTCACTCAAACTTAACTAGATGCACATGAGTTGCGTACTTTACGTTTTAGTTTAGATTGCTTTACTTCATTTAGATTGCAATTTAAACACATGCAGCGTATGACGGAATGGTTTTGGTAAGCAAATGTAAGATAGCGAGGATATACAAGGAGCCCAACCATAGCACGTCAATCCGCGTCAAGCTGGAATCATTAACACAATGTATTAGCACTTGAAGTATTTCAGTCTTGTTTCAAGAACATACTGTAGTTGTTCACTAGTATTGTAGATACGTTGCTTCCTTGTTTGGTGATATAATAATACATGGCTGACTGCAATGCATACTTCATCACTGAGTGATAACGAGGCTAATTATATCGATCAACGTACATTAGTACTTCAAACTTACCCTGAAGAAAAAGGAGAATGAAAATGAAAACTGCTAAATTCTGTTGAAGACGCTTGAAAAACATCTTTTCAATCCAGCAGATCTAAAACGACTCTGTGAAATGCAAAGGCGGAAGATGAAACTGAATCATTGTAGCGAAGATAAATATTCAGAGGAACTCAGTGTGAAGTCGGAATGTTTACTGTTTAATAACGTACTAAAAATCAAACAATCATACTCGTAGAAAAAATAAATAAATTTGCTTTCTCCTTTCTCGCCAAATTAGCCTTTATCGTCGTTCGTACATGTGTTCACTCTGGTAAAGAAAATGGCTGGCCCAAACCCAAATATGAATGCAACGTATTTATTTAAGAGATTATATATGCAAAAGACTTTACTGTAAACGCGTGTTTTTTATTTTACACGGCCGGTGCAAGAATACATATAATTACAATGAAATATTTGGCAGTAAATATAAAGTTAAAGATATGTTGATAAGTCACAAACACCTAAATTCCATTTTAATAGCGGTAACAATTATTACGAATAAGTCAGTGCAGTTTTTGAAGGAAACTTTGTGAAGAATTATCAACCCTCGTTTGGTAGAGATGAGTCTGACAGATCCACGTCATCCACTACAAAAAAAACAATAGTAAATGGGCACATAATTTCAATTGAAGAATCCTTCTCGGGTATTTCTTAGCTACCAATATATAAACTTCTTATTTTCTTGAGCGTAATTAAATACCAACTTGATGAATTTGCTATTCCGCAATTATCACGTTATATCCAGGACAAAAGCTACATATTATCTTCATATTCACGATGGTTGAGGATCTATGGTGATTTCATTTGGGCCAATAACAAATAGCGCTCAGTTATATCTTTTAGTATAAATCAGAAACAATTATATCACTTAATCGCATGCACTGACATTTAATTTAAATAGCTAGAAAATATCCCACGCAGACGCAGGTTTCTACAAGTGAGCTTTTGGGGTTTTGAAGTTTTTGGGTTTGGGGAGTTTAAATCTTGAGGGTTGCCCTAGTCAGTATTATTTTGTGCTCTTGCACTTCGCACGAGAAACATGCATCAAATATTCAGCACTCCAATGCAACTTCAATCCAAATCAAACATACCACATAATGAATATTGTTTTGATGTATCAATACATTGATATTCAAAGTAAAGATATTTGTTCAATCCAGGACACAGATCATCAGAGAACAAGGTTTTATCCACAGTTATTTTACACTCATGTTGACCATCACATTGTTTCTTAACAAGACATGTTACATCAACTGTACAACTATAATCATCACTCAAACCACATGTCTTTGAGTCAGACAATCCACGGTAAGAAGCAGTCTTGACCACCATGAACTGATCTTTAGGACAGGCGACATTCTCAGTCGTTTTTCCATAACATGTCACTGAACCTTAGAAATAATAGTTCGAAATGCAAAGATTTTTTGAATTGAAAATATAATTTTATCTGAGCCCGAGACTGAGAGTAGCGAACAACAACAACAATCAATAATTGAAAGTAACTTGGAGATATTCCAGGATAGCAAAACTTTGAATGGTTATCATGATCAATTAAGTAGTGAAAACATGTCTGAATAAATTCATTTTTAAAACGAGTAACTTTTACATGACCAAAATATACTGTTGCTGCAAGTTCCGCATCTATCCTTCTTTGTACAAATCACAAGCACATAAATACAAATATCGTTGAACTGCGTGTGGTGTATTTGGTTCATGCATATTGAACAATTCATTGACCATTGGAAGTTTGAACGAATTGAGTCGTGATGATAATTTGTATCCGCTTTGCAATCATTTATATGGCAACATGCACAAGACTAGAGTTGGAAATAGATGCTAAAACATTGCGTAAAAAGAAATAGGGAAAAGTCTATGTACAAACATATAATTTGACTTAAAAATACATGCATGATTATATAGTCAGGTATATAATCCATCGCAATTATCGCTACTCTGGTAATTTAATCTATGAAAATTATTTAATTAATAAAATATTACATTCACGACACAAAGCGAGAATAGTTTGGAGTTTTTGGTGTGGCAGAATAATTTATAGCGTATCCATGAAACAATTATTTCCTCTTTAAGACAAGAGACCTAATATGTCTTGTCTTGACAATTAATAGTTCGGTCATGAGCTGGTGTCGTATGTGAACTAATATATAGATACATATGACTTTATTAAATCTCATTACAAACTATTACCGTAATATTCTGTATTATCGCCTGTTTTCACTATGTACTCACCCTATATACGCTGATACACAGTGAGTAGCTTTGTCAATCAGATTTTAGCGATGAGTTGATATATACAGTATATATCAGTTTTAATTGTCAATATTTTATGCGCGGCCATCCACATAAGTATGGTATATGTAACTGAATATTTACTATATATATAGTGTTGTGGCAAAAACTTACCAAAGTTGAAACGTTTATCCTCGGCGTTATTACAATTTGCTGTCAATCCAATGTAGGGATCAATTCCTTCTTTTTGAGCAAGCGGGGCGTGTGTTTTAGGGACTGCACACCAGTTCTTAAATGAGCTCTTGCCATAACCTCTATAATATACAGATAAACCTCCCCAAGAGGTCTGGGTTATACGACGTTAGATTTTCCTTCCAGGATCTTGCGCACAGGCAGAAACATCTAATTTTGTTGGATCGGGTGGAACGTAAAGATAAAACATATCAAGACCAAAGCCAGAACCATATTTAGCATAAGCCGCAAGACATCCTTGTCTTTTCAAATTCAACATGGCGCCATTATCACGAAACTGAAACTGAGCAGCTGGATCCAGACAGTTGTTGGAGAGTTCAAGAAAAGACAGGCTGCCCCAGTACGATCCTTGTAACTGTATTCGTGCTGTGTCATAGATACACTTTCCTGTCTTCGCATGTTTTACAAAGAAACCAGCAACACCTGAAAAATCATAGGACAAAATAGAAGAGAAGAGTAGCCTTCAGAGAGAGAGCAGTTTGAATTACTTGATGCGCAAACACTCATCACAAACCTTTACCTTTTACTCAACATTAACTAGGTGCACATGAGTTGCGTACTATACGTTTTAGTTTAGATTGCTTTACTTAATTTAGACACAATTAAATGCAATTTAAACACAGCGTATGACGGAATGGTTTGTGTAAGCAAATATAAGAGAGCGAAGATATATGCAAGGAGCCCAACCATAGCACGTCAATCTGCGTCAGGCTGGAATCATTAACATAATACATTAGCACTTGAAGTATTTGAGTCTTGTTTCAAAAACATACTGTAGTTGTTCACTAGTGAAGTAGATACGCTGCTTCCTTGTTGCATGATAACGTTTTTTCCTTCATCAAGTGATAACAAGGCTAATTATATCGATCAACATACATTAGTACTTCAAACTTACCCTGAAGACAAAGGAGAATGAAAATAAAAACTGCTAAATTCTGTTGAAGACGCTTGAAATACATCTTTTCAATCCAGCAGATCTAAAACGACTCTGTGAAATGCAAAGGCGGAAGATGAAACTGAATCATTGTAGCGAAGATAAATATTTAGAGAAACTCAGTGGGAAGTCGGAATGTTTACTGTTTAATAACGTACTAAATTTATATCTAACAATCTTGAACAATGAGATATGTTTCAAACAGGATTCTGACAAAATTCTTGATAGAACAGTCAGTGTTGAAATCTGTTTGAAAGGGAAATTACGTGCAGGTTTTTTCGATAGACTGTGTCAGTTGTGCTCTGAAATCGATCATGAATATAACAAATGTATTTCCCTACAGGCATGTCCTTTACAATGAATCCATCCAGTCGCGATCGCGTCTGATTTTTTTCCCAGACGAACGTGATTGGTGGTTCACCTTCAGCAAAACACAGCAGGTCTGACAAGATTACCTTCCTTTGCCATTCCGCCAACACTGTATGGATATGTTTGCTAACACACGAGGGACCCCAACTAGCATAGCTATCTGCAAAAAAATTACTCAAAATACGAGTAATTTCTATTAAAAGAATGAGTTGAATTGAGTTACTCAAACAAATTGCTTCGACGGAAACTCAACAATTACTCACCCACTGTGGACGACGGCCATTAATTCGTTATTGTGAGTAACACAACAATGAAATAGATAAGTTTGACTTTATAGAGAATATATATAAGGAATTAATTGTGCCCTTAGAAAAATTTCACAATGTGAAATTGCACGTGTGAATTCGAAACTTTGTGAATTCTCACATGTGAAGTAATTCTTCAAATATTTTCTCCAATATGTATTAAGCAATACACTGAGTTAGTAATTCCAACTCCGTAGTTCAGTAAATAGAATATTTTAATTTACTCATTGATGAGTAAAGAGTTGTCTTTACTCAAGAGATTTTGATAAAATACGAGTTTTGATCTACTCAAAAAAAAGAGTGAAATTATCCCAACGAGAAAAGGGGCAAAACGAACTCAATTTTTTGAGTAGTTAGTTCAGATTACATAAAATACGAGTAAAATTTACTCAAACATAAAAAATGCTCTTTTTTTCTTCTTGCAAAAAAACCCCTGAGTTTTCCCCAAAGCTTTTTTACTTTACCGGCAATATCTGTGTTTGTGGTAAGGGTCGGTCTTGGCGCTGGTGTTTCTGTCTTCGATAGAGGACTCCAATCAGTGGAGTAAAATTCACCCTTTAATGAAATATTTAGGACAGACAGTGGACAAAAAAAGGTTTACGTATGAACAGGATATGATATATCAAAAGTGCTTTGGAGGAGATTGTTAGTGAAAATACAAAAGGGTCACTTGGTGTTGTTGTCTTTCCTAATGTATCATCTACTACTCAGCAATACCTTGTCATCAAGAAAGATCCTTTGAAAAATACTGTAACTTGCTCCAGACTCCAGTGGTCCATTGTAATAATCAATTGTTGTTGATCTTCGTCTTCGTGTTGTTTGAAAACTTGTATTTCCACCATCACCAAGTATAAACATGTTTATACCCCTGCTTGTTATGACGGTTGCAATATAAGGTTTTGGTTTAGCTGACGTTTTAACTTCTTTGTACGTCACTAAATCATTGTAACTGCTGGATGGTCGAAGACTGTCGCTGCTTTTTCTCAATTTAAGAGCCACGACGTAAAAATACCTAAAACATATTCCGTTTGTTCAGTAAGAGATAAAGTCTGCAGTTGGTCATCGAAATAATTTCTTCCATGCAATTATCTGAAATATTGTTTTAGGAACGCCGGTTTTGAACTTACGTAAAATTTTCCGAAGGGATTTGTAACGAGAAAGTTAATGTAGTTTCTGTTCTCTTTGTTGCCATCTTTGTTCCTTCTGTATAATAGATAACATCAATGATATGAACTTAAATGTCGGTATTTAGGTTGTGATGTTAGCTTTCTCCTAAGGTGATGAGATCTAACAACGAAACTATGAAATATAGGCCCTATACCTCCATTTGTAAATATTCCCTGACTTTTACTGTAGTTTCCTCGACCAACTCTAGTACTTGCAAGAACACGAACAAAATATTTAGTTGAGGCATTCAAATTGTCGATGACCAACATCATCTTCTCTGTGGTATGTTCTTTAAAGCAAGGTTTAGTTTCTTCATGTGAGATGCACACAGTATAATTGACGATCACGCCATTTCTTTTCTCTTCTTCAGGAGGATCCCACGTGACTGATAATGAGGATGAACTTTCTGCAGTGACTTTCACGTTCAGTGGAGGACCTTCTGGAGCTGGAAATTTAATAGTAAGTTGTTTCTTTGGGTTCGTTTTAAAAAGTGTTTGTATATATGTAACAGATGAGGATATAATACGGCTGTGACAATACGCCACATCAAAAAGACATTGAATGTTGTTGTAAACTGGGTGATATGGTCACCATGCAGCCTCCTTTACACATGAAACAAATGTTGCGCGGGCACCGCGTTAAGGAATTATCCATTCACTTCTTACCCTCCTCTCCTGTCGAAAACACAATAGTATTCTCTTCACTAAAACCATCCTTGTTTCCAGCAGCTACAGATATTTCATAGCTTGTGTATGGAGTGAGCTTGTCTATTTTATATTCATTTATTTTTCCTGTGGTCATATTCAGGATAAGCGAGCCGTCTTTCTTTATTTTAATCCAAAATCTTGATACGCTGGTAAATCCTTGATTCTCAGGATCAATCCACGATATTTCAACACTTCGTGACTTGATGTTAAAGACGGTGAGGTTTCTAGGTTGGTCTGGGTATAAATCTGGCGTAAAAGAAAGCAAACATTGAAAAATATTTATCAATAATAATCGTAGCATCCACTTCCCAGTTTTGGCAAGGCGCTCGATTAATCGCGAAGTTTGTCGGTAATGACACATGAGCGTCGGCAAACCCACTGCAGTAAGCCGCTCTGTTGGCAAATCTTATGTGAACTGACCGAATGCCCTATGCTTTCTCTGGATAACTTCAAGTACCGCGTGTTCGTCGGTTGAACGTCGGAATTACAACCCTCAACCCCCAGTATAGATCCCAAGATAGTCACGTTAGCCACATAACCTCTGCCAATAACCTTCTAATTAAAATCTTTCCGGGCTTCGATACAAATAAACGTAACTTACTGTCACCACAGATCTCAACTCTCATACAAGGTTGAACTTCATGCGATAATGGAATAAAACGTAAAGCTCTTGTTGTTATGTCATTTAAACTTCTTTTTGCTGCATCATTGAAAGCATTTTTGTTTCCCTGAAAGATCTTCGAAAGTATTATACACTTAATGTATGATCCCAAAGGAAATAGTGAGTTTTTGGAAAACAAGGGTGTCACGTATCAATTACCTTGTGATTTTCAGTCTGAACTTGTTTCCAATTCGTTGAATCAACAGTGTAATTTAAGTTGTAAGTCTTCACCCATTTGGCACTGGTACTGTCACCAAACGTTGTCACATTATATAACACATAAAGTTTTCCTAAGTTTACTTGAAGATAATGTTTGCCATCTGAGACAGAAGCACACCAAGAACTACCACTAGATATCCTTGCATCAGAAGCTCTGTGACCCTCTGAAGAAACTGAGGCAGTGAATGACGAATCTGGAAATCTTTCTTTGTCTTCTAACAGAGGGTTGTCGCAAATATGACCTGAAATACGAAGATCATTTGTGATTGTCTTTCATTTTCTCGCTTCAAAGCTTACATTTTATGAATAACAACTTAAGGTGGGAGTTGTGATCGAACATTGAGGTAAATCCCCGAGGACATTAGTACAGTTTATACTTCCAGAGAATATTTCATCTTTGGTAGTTGATAGGAGGGGTGTATTAACAACAGAGTCTAATGCAAACAACATGCTTGTTTCGTTATTCAAACTTCCAGCACAAACACGCTCCGCTTTGTCTCCCCTTGGTCAATTGCTAAAATTTATGGTCGTATTTCTCTAGAAATTTTACCACGGGTCACTCAGACCTTCTACACCTTTAGTATTTTGGTATCGTCACTACCTTGAAGTAAATGGGAAAACATGATCAAATATTTTGTGGCCTTGATTTCGTATGAAATTTTGCTGCGCCTAAACATATTTATAGTCGGTACACATGTACATACCGCAAACATCGTTATAATTTTTCACATCATTAAAACATCGATATTCAAAGTAAAGATATTTTTTCAATCCAGGACACAGATCATCAGAGAACAAGGTTTTATCCACAGTTATTTTACACTCATGTTGACCATCACATTGTTTCTTAACAAGACATGTTACATCAACTGTACAACTATAATCATCACTCAAACCACATGTCTTTGAGTCAGACAATCCACGGTAAGATGCAGTCTTAACCACCATTAACTGATCTTTAGGACAGGCGACATTCTCTGTCGTATTTCCATAACATGTCACTGAACCTTGATAAGGATAACACGAAATATAGAGCTCGATCGATACTTAAAAAGATGAAGTGAGTTTGTCTACTTGGCTTGAGAATATATAATTAGGTTCTGAGCACTTCTTCTCTTTACTGTTGAAATACATTTCTCAGACAACCCTGGTAAACAGAAACTGAAACTTACCAAAAATAAAACGTTTATTCTCTCCGTCTACACAGCTTGCGGTCGTTTTTATGTATCCATCAGGGTCTGCACACCTGGCTGCAGAATTATAAAGTCCATGTAAACCTCCCCAAGAGGTTTGTTTTATAACCCGGTGGTCAGCACAGGAAGCTATTTCTATAGCTCCTGGGGTATTAGGAACGTAGACGTAAAACATTTCATCAATCCTGAGCTTTTTATATATAGCAAGACATCCTTGTCTTTTCAAATTAAACATGGCGCCATTATCACGAAACCGAAACTGAGCAGCTGGATCCAGACAGTTGTTGGAGAGTTCAAGAAAAGACAGGCTGCCCCAGGTTGAGCCTTCTGACTGTATTCGTGCTGTGTCATAGATAAACTTTCCTGTTTTCACATGTTTCACAAAGAAACCAGCAACACCTGAAGAATTTAAGATTCACGAGACTGATTGATTTTCTTGCGATGTTATTACCAAATATTAGAGAGTTTAAAAATCAAGTTTTACGTCAACTGGCAAACAGGAGGCAAATGTAATAAAAAAGCAAATGGACTCGGCACGGACTCGGTAATTTAAACGACGGGGATTTTTATAGTTAAATAGTAGGATTCATAGGGGCATATTTTTATAACCTAACTCAGTTGTATCCAGCGGTAAAAAATGTTAATTCATCACATAAAAAAGTTATTACAATGTGTTTATTCATTGCCATCGTTTGATGTAGTTTTAAAACGAGAATGGGAGTTGATGAAAGTTAATGCAAGTTACAAGACATGTTTACCTTCGCCGTCAACAACGTCCGTAATTGTCAGTAATCGTCAGTACTCTTTAACTTAGGACTTTCGCAATTTTGGTAGTGAGCGACCCAACGCAAGCGAGACTTGCAACTCACATCAACTCGCATTAATCATGACAGTGAACAAATCATTGTGAATTATAGACGTAGAATTTCAATTTTGAATGCATGGTGTAATATTTTAATTGCTAGGCTACTTACTATGAAGATACAAGAGACTGACAATAAACCCTGATAATTTCCACTCGTAGCACTTGGAAAACATCTTTTTAAAAAGTCGATTCATCGACAAGTATCTGCAGTAAAGATGTAAGTTTAAACGAAGGCGGAAGAAGAACTAAATCGTTGATGTTGCGAAGATAAATATTCATAAAACTCAGTGTGAAGTCTGAATGTTGCTTTCATGATCCCAAACAAACAAAACGTCTGACATTCTTTTAGCGAATTGTGTTTTGTTCTTGTTAAATTACTGTAAATAATAGCATCAGTCATAAATCTATCATCTTTCTCAAAAGCTATGTAAATGACATGGTCATCGACACCAAATTTGTTGTCGATGAATTGATTTTTAAAATTAGATAAGCAACAGTTACTTATGGTCTGTGGCCCGAGTTATTTATTGGTCTTCAAGTATGCTTGGTTTAGCACTGTCTATATTCTTTATTTTCTATGATATTTTTCCCATTTCATGCTAATATGTCGTGGTCTTAAGGTAATATAGGTCTATAACGACTTTCATCAATTTATATTTATTCAAACCTTGGAATCTCGTGTTGTTTTGTGTATTAAATGCTCACTGATCATATGTATTTAATATTCATAATTGCCTGATACATGCATGTCAACATTATTCTCTATTGGCACTTTCTATCAACCAATGGTGATAAAACGATAAGGTCGAAATATGAGCTCAAACCAACAGGTGGTCTTAACCAGATTATAGATAACACCTGGACGTTTTTATTTCATTATGGAAATGTTAATCTTAAGTTTATTGTAAATGTTCCGTGCAAAAGCCTCTTTATAATCCAGTTTCCTTCTGGTTTTCGTATTCTTGAGATCTTTTATTCAGATGACTATAAACATGATCATTTTCGTCCTTTCCAGGTCTTTTAAGAGCTGTATACGTCGACTGTTCATTCTCCACTTGTTCATAATTGTCAACGTCATTTTTGTTAGGATTTTCATAAATATCTTTGGAACTGTCTTTGGTCTTCCTCTCCAAATTTCCCGTAGTGCTTGACGATTTGAGACGATGAACTCGGTGAAACAAATAAACGATAATAATGAGTGAAATGACCAGAAGAATTATTAATACTATAATTCCCACGAGATGATTTCCGCGATCTTCGCACTCTTCTTGAGCTAATGAAAGGAAGAGGGAAAATCAGAAAGATGCAACCCAGAATACAACAGATTTTTACACTCTCTTTAGGAATCATTTCAAGACCCTGAAATCCTCTGTCGTAGAACTGCATGTAACCGATGCAAAAAGCTCTGGAAACTACACAAGTTATTTTCTCTCCCTAATTTAGTTTGTAAATTACCTGTAAGTTTCACAACTGAAATTGTATGAGCAGTTTTTGTAAATCGATCTTGAATATTACAAATATATTTTCCAAAACTTGTTTCGTCTTTTATTGTTACAACCAGAACAGAACTGCGATAAGGGGTATTCTTTTCTATAAAACTCTCCAGAGCCTTTCCATCTTTTTCCCAACTTAAAGTAATTGGTGCTTCACCTTGAGTAGAACACAACAGGTTGACAAGATCACCTTCCTTTGCCATTACGTCACCACTGGACATGTTGGTTAACACACGAGGGACACCACCTGAGGAACAGAAACACAGCTATACATTCCAAATTAAGTATTGACCTGAGCAGGTTGGCGGCATCTAGAATTAGATCTATAATAAACGTAAATTTACCATGTTTTTTCCCGCTCAATAATTTTATCTTCCGTTATAATTTATATGCAATACCTGAGTTTATGCTAAGGGTTGTCGATGCAGGACTCCAATCAGTGGAGTAAAATTCGCCCTTAAATGAAATATTTAGGAAAGACAGATATAGAGTGGACGAAAAATCATTATATAGGATATTAGGATATTAGATATAAGGGTATGAGGATATAAGATATTGAGATATGTTAGTGAAAATGCAGAAGGATCACTTAGTGTTATTGAATATATTTGTCTATCCTAATGTATCATCATTATTAGCAATACCTTGTCATCAAGAAAGATCCTTTGAAAAATACTGTAACTAGCTCCAGACTCCAGTGGTCCATTATAATAATCATTTGTTGTTGACCTTCGTCTTCGTGTTGTTTGAGAACTTGTATTTCCACCATCACCAAGTATAAACATGTTTTTATCTCTGGTTGTTATGACGGCGGCAATATAAGGTTTTGGTTCAGCTGACGTTTTAGCTTCTTTGTATGTCACCAAATCATTGTAACTGCTGGATGATGGAAGATTGTCATTGTTTTTTCGTTTCAAAGCCACGACGTAAAAATATCTAAAACATATTTTGTTTGCCAGTAAGAGATAAAGTCTGCAGTTGGTCATCCAAATAATTTCTTCCATGCAATTATCTGAAATATTGCTTTAGGAACGCCGGTTTTGAACTTACGTAAAATTTTCTGAAGGAATTTGTAACGAGAAAGTTAATGTAGTTTCTGTTTTCTTTGTGGCCATCTTTGTTCCTTCTGTAAAATAAATAACATCAATGATATGAACCTGAATGTCGGTATTTAGTTCGTGATGTTAGCTCTCTCTTAAGGTGATGAGATCTGACAACGAATCTGTGAAATATAGGCCCTATACCTCCATTTGTAAATATTCCCTGATTTTTACTGTAGTTTCCTCGACCAACTTTAGTACTTGCAAGAACACGAACAAAATATTTGGTTGATGCGTTCAAATTGTCGATGACTAACATCATCTTCTCTGTAGTATGTTCTTTAAAGCAAGGTTTAGTTTCTTCATGTGAGATACACACAGTATAATTGACGATCACGCCATTTCTTTTCTCTTCTTCAGGAGGATCCCACGTGACTGATAATGAGGATGAACTTTCTGCAGTGACTTTGAGGTTCAGTGGAGGACCTTCTGGAGCTGGAAATTTAATTGTAAGTTGTTTCTTTGGGTTCATTTTAGAAAGTGTTTGTATTATATGATTACTTAACTCAATTACCCATGAAGCCGATGCTTCGAAACCGCGTTAAGAAATTATCCATGATTCTTACCATCGTCTTGTGTTGAAAATATAATTGTTTTCGCTGAACTAAAACCATCCTTGTTTCCAGCAGCTACAGATATTTCATAACTTGTGTATGGAGTGAGCTTATCTATTTTATATTTATTTATTTTTCCCGTGGTCATATTCTGAATAAGCGAGTCGTTTTTCTTTATTTTAATCCAAAATCTTGATACGTTGGTAAATCCTTGATTCTCAGGATCAATCCACGACATTTCAACACTTTGTGACTTGATGTTAAAGACGGTGATGTTTCTTGGTTGGTCTGGATATAAAGCTTTTAAGAATAAAAATAAAATGAGATAAATATCCTTTCCAAATTATTATTGCCAACTCTTTTTATTAAAGCCTCGATGGGATATAAAGTAATGTATAACTTACTGTCACCACAAGTTTCAATTCTC
This sequence comes from Dendronephthya gigantea, assembly GCF_004324835.1. Classification (NCBI taxonomy): domain Eukaryota; kingdom Metazoa; phylum Cnidaria; class Anthozoa; order Malacalcyonacea; family Nephtheidae; genus Dendronephthya; species Dendronephthya gigantea. Next base: position 28,437 of record NW_021163275.1, on the reverse strand, counting down.
ATACAAGGTTGAACTTCATGTGACAATGGAATAAATCGTAAAGCTCTTGTTGTTATGTAATTTAAATTTCTTATGGCTGCGTCATTAGCATTTTTGTTGCCTTGAAATATCTATTAAAAAATGTAAAATTAAGTAAATATTTCGTTTATTGTTAATTATACCGTTCTTGAAATATTTAATGATAATAAACCGTCTAAATAATGTTTTGCTTGTTTGCTATGAGAGATTTAGTTGTTAAAACAAAAAATATGTCTCTAATCACCTTTTAGCTAGAGGCTTTTGTATTTTAAGGTAGCTAGTCTAGTGAAAGCATCAAACTGGAACAAAAACATTACCGTCCCGTTTTGTACTCGTCTCCAGTTTACCAGGTCAACAGTGTAATTAAGGTTAAATGATGTCACCCATTTAGAGCCAGTGCTATCGCCAAATGTCGCTATAGCATATAACACATAAAGTCTTCCTAAGTCCACTTGAAGATAATGTTTACCATCTGAGACAGAAGCACACCAAGAACTACCACTAGATATTCTTGCATCAGAAGCTCTTTGACCTTCTGAAGAAACAGATGCAGTGAATGACGAATCTGGAAATCTTTCTTTGTCTTCTAACAAAGGATTGTTGCAAATATGACCTGAAATAAAGAATGTTAGTCCAAATTTGTTCACGTAACCTGCACCAGCATATCCAGAATGTATACTTACATTTGATGTAAGAGAGCTGTGAACAGCTTTTTTGAGAATTTGTAAGTGAACATTGAGACAAGTGATGCTCTTCGCCATCACAGTCAATGCTTCCAGAAAATTCTTCTTTCGTGCTAGACATAGCAGTCTTACTAACAAGAGAGGACGCTCGTGTATAACCCAGTTGACGACAAATAACATCCTTGGCGTTGTTCTTTAAACTCTGCCAACAAACAGTCTTGGTTCCATTATAATTCACATCTATTTGTATAAAACCCTCGTTTGGTAGAGATGAGTCTGACAGATGCACGTTATCCACTGCAAAAACAACAATAGTAAATGTTTACGTATTTTAAGAATAATTCTTCTCGGGTATTCTTAGCTACTAATAAATAAACATCTGATTTTCTTGAGCGTAATTAAGTACCAACTTATTAAATTTGCTATTCCGCAATTCTTACGTCATATCCAGAACAAAAGCTACATATTATCTTTATATTTACAATGGTTGAGGACCTATGGTGAATTCATTTGGGCCAATAACAAATAACGCTCAGTTATATCTTTTAGTATAAATCAGAAACAATTATAACGCTTAATTGCATGCACTGACATTTAATTTAAATAGCTAGAAAATATCCCACGCAGACGCAGGTTTAACATACCACATAATGAGTATTGTTTTGATGTATCAATACATTGATATTCAAAGTAAAGATATTTTTTCAATCCAGAACACAGATAATCAGAGAACAAGGTTTCATTCACAGTTATTTTACACTCATGTTGACCATCACATTGTTGCTTAACAAGACATGTTACATCAACTGTACAACTATAATCATCACTCAAACCACATGTCTTTGAGTCAGACAATCCACGGTAAGACGCAGTCTTGACCACCATGAACTGATCTTTAGGACAAGCGACATTCTCTGTCGTATTTCCATAACATGTCACTGAACCTTGATAAGAATAACACGAAATGTTAATCGCGATCGAAACTTAAAAAGATGAAGTGAGTTTGTCCACTTGGTTTGAGAATATATAATTAGGTTCTGAGCCCTTCTTCTCTTTACTGTTGAAATACATTTCTCAGACAACCCCTATCAGGCAGAGAGATCGTACCAGCAGAAAAGAAACTTACCAAAATTAAAACGTTTATTTTCAACGTATAAACAGCTTGGGTTCGTTTTTATGTATCTATCAGGGTCTGCACACCTGGCTGCAGAATTAAAAAATCCACGTAAACCTCCCGAAGAGGTTTGTTTTATAACCCGGTGGTCAGCACAGGCAGATGTTTCTTTAACTTTTAGGGTAGCAGGAACGTAGACGTAAAACATTTCATCTAAACTCTTCTTATCAAATATAGCAAGACATCCTTGTCTTTTCAAATTCAACATGGCGCCATTATCACGAAACCGAAACTGAGCAGCTGGATCTAGACAGTTATTGGAGAGTTCAAGAAAAGATACGTTGCCCCAGAGCCAGCTTTGTGACTGTATTCGTGCTGTGTCATAGATACACATTCCTGTCTTGACATGTTTCACAAAGAAACCAGCAACACCTGAAGATTCACGAGATTGATTGATTTTCTTGCGATGTTATTACCAAATATTAGAGAGTTTAAAAATCAAGTTTTACGTCAACTGGCAAACAGGAGGCTAATGTAATAAAAAGAGCAAATGGACTCGGCACAGACTCGGTATTTTAAAACTTCAGGAACACTCTTGATAGACAGGGATTTTTCATAGTTGAAAGTTAATGCAAGTTACAAGACATGTTTACCTCCGCCTGTCCGCCGTCAACAACGTCAGTAATCGTCAATACTCTTTAACTTTAGACTTTCGCAATTTTGGTAATGAGCGGTCTAACGCAAGCGAGACTTGCAACTCACATCAACTCGCATTAATCATGACACAGGGAACAAATCATTGTGAATTAGACAGAATTTCAAAGCATGGTGAAATATTTTAATAGCTAGCCTACTTACTATGAAAATACAGAAGAATGACAATGAACCCTGATAATTTCCACTCATAACACTTGGAAAACATATTTTCTTTTTAAAAAGTCGATTCATCGACAAGTATCTGCAGTAAAGATGTAAGTTTAAACAAAGCCGGAAGACGAAATAAATCGTTGATGCTGCCAAGATAAATATTCATAAAACTCAGTGTGAAGTCTGAATGTTGCTTTCATGATCGCAAACAAACAAAACGTCTGACATTCTTTTAGTTTTACAGTTTTAGCAAATTGCGTTTTGTTCTTGTTAAATTACTGTATATAATGGCATCAATCATAAATCTATCATCTTTCTCAAAAGCTATGTAAAATTGTAAATGACATGGTCATGTTATATTACGAGAAATGATTCTCTCTAGACCTTATTTATTTTCGATGAGTCTATTTTTAAAATTAAATAAGCAACAGTTACTTATGGTCTGTGGCCTTATTTATTTGTTTTCCGGTATACTTAGTTTAGCACTGTCGATATGATTTATTCTCCATGTTATATCTTTCCCCATTTCTTGCATATATGTCGTACGTCATTTGGTTATATAGGTCTTAGCATTTCTCAATGACTTTCACCAATTTATAATTATTCAAACCTCGAAATCTTGTTGTGTAATCTATTAAATGCTCACTGATCATATGTATTTAATATTCATAATTGCCTGTAGGCACTTTCCATCAACCAATGGCGATAAAAGGTTCAGGTCGAAATATTACCTTAAACCAACAGGTGGTCTTTAACCAGATTATAGATAACACCTGAACATCCTCATTTCATTATTGAAATTTTAATCTAAAGTTTATTGTAAATGTTCCGTGCAGAAGCCTCTTTATAATCCAGTTTCCTTCTGGTTTTCGTATTCTTGCTGTTTTTGATTCAGATGACTATAAACATGATCATATTCGTCCTTTCCAGGTCTTTTAAGAGCTGTATACGTCGACTGTTCATTCTCCACTTGTTCATAATTGTCAACGCCATCTTTGTTAGGATTTTCATAAATATCTTTGGAACTGTCTTTGGTCTTCCTCTCCAAATTTCCCGTAGTGCTTGACGATTTTAGACGATGAACTCGGTGAAACAATAAATAAGTGATAATAATAAGTAAAATGACCAGAATAATTATTAATACTATAATTCCCACGAGATGATTTCCGCAATCTTCGCCCTCTCCTTGACCTCCTGAAAGGAAGAGGAAAAATTAGAAAGATGCAACCCAGAATACAACAGATTTTTACACTCTCTTTAGGACTCATTTCAAGACCTTGAAATCCTCTGTTGTAGAACTGTAACCGATGCAAAAAGCTCTAGAAACTACACAAGTTATTTCTTCTCCCTAATTTAGTTTGTAAATTACCTGTGAGTTTCACAACTGAAATTGTATGAGCAGTTTTTGTAAATCGATCTTGAATATTGCAAATGTATTTTCCAAAACTTTTTTCGCCTTTCATTGTTACAACCAGAACAGAACTGCGATAAGGGGTATTCTTTTCTATAAAACTCTCCAAAGCCTTTCCATCTTTTTCCCAGCTGAAAGTAATCGGTGGTTCACCTTGAGCAGAACACAACAAGTTGACAAGATCACCTTCCTTTGCCATTACGTCACCACTGGACATGTTGGTTAACACACGAGGGGCACCATCTGACGAACAGAAACATGCAGTTATACATTCCAAGTTAACTGATGAGCAGGTTGGGGGCATGTAGAATTAAATCTATAATAAACGTTAACATACCATGTTTTTTCCGCTCAAAAAATAAGGTGTTATAATTTATATGCAATACCTGAGTTTATGCTAAGGGTTGTCGACGGAGGACTCCAATCAGTGGAGTAAAATTCACCCTTAAACGAAATATTTAGGACAGACAGATAAAATTATAGAGTGGACGAAAAATAGGTTTACGGATATTAGGATATGAGATATAAGGGTATGAGGATATAAGATATTGAGATATGTTAGTGAAAATGCAAAAGGATCACTTATTGTTATTGAATATATTTGTTTATTTTAATGTATAATCATAACTAGCAATACCTTGTCATCAAGAAAGATCCTTTGAAAAATACTGTAACTTGCTCCAGACTCCAGTGGTCCATTATAATAATCAATTGTTGTTGATCTTCGTCTTCGTGTTGTTGGAGAACTTGTATTTCCACCATCACCAAGTATAAACATGTTTTCATCTCTGGTTGTTATGAGGGCGGCAATATAAGGTTTTGGTTCAGCTGACGTTTTAGCTTCTTTGTATGTCACGAGATCATTGTAACTGCTGGATGGTCGAAGACTGTCGCTGCTTTTTCTTAATTTCAAAGCCACGACGTAAAAATACCTAAAACATATTTTGTTTGTTCAGTAAGAGACAAAGTCTGCAGTTGGTCATCCAATTTATTTCTTCCATGCAATGCAATTATCTGTAATATGGCTTTACAAACGTTTGAACTTACGTAAAATTTTCTGGAGGGATTTGTAACGAGAAAGTTAATGTAGTTTCTGTTTTCTTTGTGGCCATCTTTGTTCCATCTGCGGGAAAATATGTAAAATTGTTGGTGATCTGAGATGAAATTTTTGACTGTACGAATTTTATTTTGTGAAACGTCGGATCTTACCTCCATTTGTAAATATTCCTTGACTTTTACTGTAGTTTCCTGGACCAACTTTAGTACTTGCAAGAACACGAACATAATATTTGGTTGATGCATTCAAACTGTCGATGACTAACATCATCTTCTCTGTAGTATGTTCTTTAAAGGAAGGTTTAGTTTCTTCATGTGAGATACACACAGTATAATTGACGATCACGCCATTTCTTTTCTCTTCTTCAGGAGGATCCCACGTGACTGATAATGAGGATGAACTTTCTGCAGTGACTTTGACGTTCAGTGGAGGACCATCTGGAGCTAAATAGACAAATGTAAGTTGTTTCCTAAACCTTTCTTCAGTTAAAGGTGTGTGTGCAATTAACAAACTAGTTAAGATTTGTCTCGTCCAAGGTTGCGGCATTCCTTTATTAGCGTTGTGAAAATGAAAATGGTAATCATGGAAATTCGGCTGAATTATTTCTCTCAGAATCATTAAGAAAAGTTTAATGATATCTATACTATGAGTACCTTTTTATGAACTTATGAAAAATTGTTTGCAAAAAAATAAAATCCGCGAAATGGAAGATATTCTCACAGTGCGTCAAAGATATTTTTGTCCATGCATCATTCTTACCGTCCTGACGTGTGGAGAACGTAATCTCAATCTCTTTACTAAAACCATCGTTATTTCCAGCAGCTAAATATATTTTATAGTTTGTGAATGGAGTGAGCTTATCTATTTTATATTTCATTGTATTTTCTGTGGTGATATTCAACACGAGAGTGCTATCATCCTTCTTCAATTTGATCCAATATCGTGAGACAACAGTAAATCCTTCATTCTCAGGATCTTGCCACGATATTTCAGCACTTCGTGACTTTATGTTCACGAAGGTAATGTTTCTAGGTTGGTCTGGATATAAGGCTGTTAGGAATAAAAATAAAATGAGACAAATATCCTTTCTGCCAACTCTTTATTGAAGCCTCGGTGGGATATAAAGTAATGTATAACTTACTGCGACCACAAATCTCAATTCTCATACAAGGTTGAGTTGCAGTTGATAATGGCATAAACCGTAAAGTTCTTGTTGTTATGTCATTTAAACTTCTTATGGCTGCGTCATTGAAAGCATTCTTGTTGCCTTGAAATATCTATGAAAAAGTGTTTCAAAAACTAATTAATAATTCATGTGGTGGCTTTATTGGATGAGACATATCATTTGTCACGTTCATTAGTATTCTTTATGTAATGTTTCATCCTAGTTAGCATTTTATACATAAAGCAAATTTACTGGTCGGCAACATGATCAAAGGAATATGATAAAACGCTTCTTCTCGTGTTTTGAATACAACAAATTAAAAAATGTATTTTTGCGAAAAGTTAACATTAATTTTAAATGATTTAATTATATTGTTCTTGAAATATCTAAAGCTAATGCATAATAACGTGAACCCGTCTAAAAATGTTTTGCTATAAAAGATTTAGTTCTTGAAACAAGAAATATTTCAGTGGAGTTTGCCGTTTTTATCCTGTGCTTTTATAAGCTCCAATCAACTACGCGATATTTATTTTCTTGTTAAAAACATCAAACTAGAACAAAAACATTACCGTCCCGTTTTGTACTCGTCTCCAGTTTATCAGGTCAACAGTATAATGAAGGTTAAATGATGTCAACCATTTAGAGCCAGTGGTATCGCCAAATGTCGCTATAGCATATAACACATAAAGTCTTCCCAGGTCCACTTGAAGATAATGTTTATCATCTGAGACAGAAGCACACCAAGAACTACCACTAGATATTCTTGCATCAGAAGCTCTGTGATCTTCTGAAGAAACTGAGGCAGTGAATGACGAATCTGGAAATCTTTCTTTGTCTTCTAACAAAGGATTGTCGCAAATATGACCTGAAATAAAGAATGTTATTCTAAATTTGTTCACGTAACCTGCACCAGCATATCCAGAATTTACTTACATTTTATGTAAGAGAGCTGTGAACAAATTTGTTGAGAAGTTGTAAGTGAACATTGAGACAAGTGATGCTCTTTGCCATCACAGTCAATGCTTCCAGAAAATACTTCTTTCGTGCTAGACATAACAGCCTTATTAAGGACAGAGGATGCTCGTGTATAACCCTGTTGACGACAAATAACATCCTTGGCGTTGTTCTTTAAACTCTGCCAACAAACGGTCTTGGTTTCATTATAATTCTCATTTATTTGTATGAAACCCTCTTTTGGTAGAGATGAGTCAGACAGATGCACGTTATCCACTGCAAAATAAAATGCTGTAAATGTTTTAACATGTAGTGTTCAACCAAGAATTCCTTTTCGTTTTTTCAAAGACACCAGTAATTATAGATCGCGCATTTTTGGATGCTTTTGCACTTCACACAAGAGACGAATTGTGATAAATTATGCTATATGAAAACCAGGCTTTAAGCGCTATTATAAAGCCTAAGGTAGTCATTATTGCTCCAATGCAACTTCAAATTGTCAATCAAACATACCACATAATGAGTATTTTTTTGATGTACCAATACATTGATATTCAAAGTAAAGATATTTGTTCAATCCAGGACACAGATCATCAGAGAACAAGGTTTTATCCACAGTTATTTTACACTCATGTTGACCATCACATTGTTTCTTAACCAGACATGTTACATCAACTGTACAACTATAATCATCACTCAAACCACATGTCTTTGAGTTAGACAATCCACGGTAAGATGCAGTCTTCACCACCATGAACTGATCTTTAGAACAAGTGACATTCTCTGTCGTTTTTCCATAACATGTCACTGAACCTTGAAAATATTAATTCGAAATGTAAAGATTTGTTGGATTGTAAATATAAATTTACCTGAGAGTAGCTATAGTGACAGCAACCATTAACTTTGAGATATTCCAGGTGAAATAAGTTATTAGCAAAACTATGAATGGTTTATATATCGTTACAAGTAGTGAAAACGTGTTTAAAAAATGCAGCTTTTACAAAAATATATTGTGTCTGCAAGTTTCGCTAGCTTTATACAAATCACAAGCACATAAATACTAAATTCGTTGACCTGGGCGTATATGGTTTCATGTATATTGAATATAATATTTATTGGAAGTTTGAGCAAAGAGAAGAAAATTTCTTCTTTAGGACAAGAGACCTATGTTTTGTTTTAACAATGGTAATGCCATGATCTGAAGTCGTATATGAGCTAATGGCCAACGAAGCAAAGCTGGTTGACTATAAGCTATATATGTGGAGAACGAATAATATACCCAGAACTTTATTATAAGAATGTGCAAACTTTTATTACAAGTTATCACAAATTCTTACTGTATTAATTACTGGCTGTTTCCACTACTCACCATATATAAAGTGGATATCTCAGCCAATCAGATTGCAGAATAGCTCATATACCGTGAGTATTATAATTAACAATTAGATTACCAGCTCGAGATTTCTATGAGGTGATAGTTGATGAGGGCGAAGCCCGAATCAACTATCACCTCATAGAAATTGAGAGCAAGTAATCTAATTGTTTTAGTAGAATCAGTTCATCCTCAATCAAGTTCATACTCAGAAACCTCAGAAAACCGCGAGCCGGAGGCCATTTTTCTAAAAAATACGCCAGAATTGCGACTGTTTCGCTACTCGCTATCTATCAACAATTAGATAGCGAGTAGAGTAGCCAATCAAATTTCAGCATTTGCAATAGTATGCTAGTATGATTCTACTAATTGTTAATATTGTACATACATGTTCTTCCACGTGAGTGTGGTATATGTTAGTATTTACTAGATCGTGTTCACAAAGAAACTTACCAAAGTTGAAACGTTTATCCTCAGCGTCATTACAATCTGTTGTCAATCCAATGTAGGGATCAATTCCTTTTTGAGCGAGCGGGGCGTGTGTTTTAGGGACTGTACACCAGTTCTGAAATGAGGTCTTTCCATGACCTTTATAATATACAGATAAACCTCCCCAAGATGTCTGGGTTATACGACGATAGACTTTTCTCCCAGAATGTTGCGCACAGGCAGAAAAATCTAATTTTGTTGGGTCGGCTGGGACGTAAAGATAAAACATGTCAAGATAATAACCAGGATCACGTTTAGCATAAGCCGCAAGACATCCTTGTCTTTGCAAATTCAACATGGCGCCATTATCACGAAACCGAAACTGAGCCGCTGGATCCAGACAGCTGTTGGAGAGTTCAAGAAAAGACAGGCTGCCCCAGCCCGAGCCTTGGTCCTGTATTCGTGCTGTGCCATTGATACACTTTCCTGTCTTGATATGTTTCACAAAGAAACCAACAGAACCTGAAAAAACATAATAATGCAAACGTAGACGACAATAAAACCTTTCCATTCACGTTACGAATACAATTTAGACTTGGAAATCGGTTGCTTTGGAGCTCAGGACAAAATAGAGGAGTAGATTAACTTTCTTGAGAGCGAGGCTCGCAGAGGTTATTATGGCGTAATCATGACGTATTATCGTGTATTCCACTGGTGCACAAATTTATGCATGCTCTCTGTTGGTTAAAATTAAATTTATAAACAGAAATATAAGGCACCCAGAGAAATGATGTACACTATGTTGATAATCTCTTTCAGTGAAAGCCATATTCGGCAAGCAAGGTATTTCAAATCTGTAGTAAAAAAACCTGGTCATGGTGTATATTGTAGTAGCTATATTAAAATTTTGCATTTAAATGCACATGCACAGGAATATGCATTTAAAAAAACTGTGTTTTAAAAATATTGTAAAATACGTAATCTTAATTGGCGCATTTTTAAAAAGTATAAAATATTAAGGTTGCCGTTGTTAAATTAATCACAGTTTATTTACCATATAGGAAATTGCAACGAGAAAATTGCATTCCATTTACTTGATATATACGCAAACATTCATCACAAACCGTTACCTTTTACTCAAACTTAACTATAAGTGCACTTGAGTTGCGTACTATACGTTTTAGTTTAGATTGCTTTACTTAATTTAGATTGCAATTTAAACACATGCAGCGTATGACAGAATGGTTTTGTGTAAGTAAATGTAAGATAGCGAAGATATACAAGGAGCCCAACCATAACACGTCAATCCGTATCAGGCTGATATATTAGCACTTGAAGTATTTCAGTCTTGTTTCAAAAACATACTGTAGTTGTTCACTACACGCCTAAAAACGCTCAGGTTGATGCAAGTTGATACAAACAGGATGGAGCAATGTTGTGCTGCCCACATTGTTCAGAGTTGTTATCAACATTGAACAATATTGTTGAAACTGAATCGGGTGTAACAATATTGTTCAATATTGATAACAACTCTGAACAATGTGGGCAGCACAACATTGCTCCATCCTGTTTATATCAACTTGCATCAACCTGAGCGTTTTTACGCGTGTAGTGAAGTAGATACGTTGTTTCCTTGTTGCATGATATAATAATACATGGCTGACTGCATGCATACTTCATCAAGTGATAACGACGCTAATTACATAGATCAACGTACATTAGTACTTCAAACTTACCCTGAAGAAAAAGGAGAATGAAAATAAAAACTGCTAAATTCTGTTGAAGACGCTTGAAATACATCTTTTCAATCCAGCAGATCTAAAACGACTCTGTGAAATGCAAAGGCGGAAGATGAAACTGAATCATTGTAGCGAAGATAAATATTTAGAGAAACTCAGTGTGAAGTCTGAATGTTTACTGTTTAATAACGTACTAAAAATCTAACAATCATACTCGCAGAAAAAATAAGTAAATTTGCTTTCTCCTTTCTCGCCAAATTAGCCTTTATCGTCGTTCGTACATGTGTTCACTCTGGTAAAGAAAATGGCTGGCCCATGCAAACCCAAATATGAATGCAACGTATTTGTTTAAGAGATTATATTATGCAAAAGACTTTACTGTAAACGCGTGTTTTTTACTTTACACGGCCGGTGCGTGAATACATGTAATTACAATGAAATATTTGGCAGTAAATATAAAGGTAAAGATATATTGATACGTAACAAACACCTAAATTCCATTTTGATAGCGGTAACAATTATTACGAATAAGTCAGTGCAGTTTTTGAAGGAAACTGTGTGAAGAATTATCAACCCTCGTTTGGTAGAGATGAGTCTGACAGATCCACGTCATCCACTACAAAAAAAAACAATAGTAAATGGGCACATAATTTAAAAAGAATCCTTCTCGGGTATTTCTTAGCTACCAATATATAAACTTCTTATTTTCTTGAGCGTAAATAAGTACCAACTTAATGAATTTGCTATTCCGCAACTATCACGTTATATCCAAGACAAAAGCTACATATTATCTTCATATTCCCGATGGTTGAGGACCTATGGTGAATTCATTTGGGCCAATAACAAATAGCCTTAGTTAATATCTTTCGTATAAATCAGAAACAATTATATCACTTAATCGCATGCACTGATATTTAATTTAAATAGCTGGAAAATATCCCACGCAGACGCAGGTTTCTACTAGTGAGCTTTTGGCGTTTTGAAGTTTTTGGGTTTTGGGAGTTTAAAGCTTGAGGGTTGCCCTAGTCAGTATTATTTTGCGCTATTGCACTTCGCACGAGAAACATGCATTAAATACTCAGCACTCCAATGCAACTTCAATTCAAAACAAACATACCACATAATGAGTATTGTTTTGATGTATCAAAACATTGATATTCAAAGTAAAGATATTTTTTCAATCCAGGACACAGGTCATCAGAGAACAAGGTTTCATCCACAGTTATTTTACACTCATGTTGACCATCACATTGTTTCTTAACAAGACATGTTACATCAACTGTACAACTATAATCATCACTCAAACCACATGTCTTTGAGTCAGACAATCCACGGTAAGATGCAGTCTTGACCACCATGAACTGATCTTTAGGACAAGTGACATTCTCTGTCGTTTTTCCATAACATGCCACTGAACCTTGATAAGGATAGGACAAAATATAGACCTCGATCGAAACTTAAAAAGTTGAAGTGAGTTTGTCTACTTGGTTTGAGAATATAGAATTACTTTTTGAGCACTTCTTCTCTTTCCTGTTGAATACATTTCTCAGACAACCCCTATATCAGGCAGAAAGATCGTACCAGCAGAAAAGAAACTTACCAAAAATAAAACGTTTATTCTCCCCGTCTTCACAGCTTGTGGTCGTTTTTATGTATCCATCAGGGTCTGCACACCTGCCTGCAGAACGATAAGGTCCCGATAAACCTCCCCAAGAGGTTTGTTTTATAACCCGGCGGTCAGCACAGGCAGATTTTTCTTTAACTTCTGGGGTAGCAGGAACGTAGACCCAAAACATTTCAGGAAACCTGTGCTTTCTATAGATAGCAAGGCATCCTTGTCTTTTCAAATTCAACATGGCGCCATTATCACGAAACCGAAACTGAGCAGCTGGATCCAGACAGTTGTTGGAGAGTTCAAGAAAAGACAGGCTGCCCCAGTACGAGCCTTGTGACTGTATTCGTGCTGTGTCATAGATACACTTTCCTGTTTTCACATGTTTTACAAAGAAACCAGCAACACCTGAAATATCATAGGACAAAATAGAGGAGAAGAGTAGCCTTCAGAGAGAGCAGTTTGAATTACTTGATGCGCAAACACTCATCACAAACCTTTACCTTTTACTAAACATTAACTAGGCGCACATGAGATGCGTACTATACGTTTTAGTTTAGATTGCTTTACTTAATTTAGATTGCAATTTAAACACAACGTATGACGGAATGGTTTTGTGTAAGCAAATGTAAGAGAGCGAAGATATATACAAGGAGCCCAACCATAGCACGTCAATCCGCGTCAGGCTGGAATCATTAACACAATATATTAGCACTTGAAGTATCTCAGACTTGTTTCAAAAACATACTGTAGTTGTTCACTAGTGAAGTAGATACGCTGCTTCCTTGTTGCATGATAACGTTTTTTCCTTCATCAAGTGATAACAAGGCTAATTACATCGATCAATGCACATTAGTACTGCAAACTTACCCTGAAGAAAAAGGAGAATGAAAATAAAAACTGCTAAATTCTGTTGAAGACGCTTGAAATACATCTTTTCAATCCAGCAGATCTGAAACGACTCTGTGAAATGCTAAGGCGGAAGATGAAACTGAATCATTGCAGCGAAGATAAATATTTAGAGAAACTCAGTGGGAAGTCGGAATGTTTATTGTTTAATAACGTAATAAATTTATATCTAACAATCTTGAACAATGAGATATGTTTCAAACAGGATTCTGACAAAATTCTTGATAGAACAGTCAGTGTTGAAATCTGTTTGAAAGGGAAATTACGTGCAGGTTTTTTCGATAGACTGTGTCAGTTGTGCTCTGAAATCGATCATGAATATAGCAAATGTATTTCCCTACAGGCATGTCCTTTACAATGAATCCATCCAGTCGCGATTGCGTCTGATTTTTTTCCCAGACGAACGTGATTGGTGGTTCACCTTCAGCAAAACATAGCAGGTCTGACAAGATTACCTTCCTTTGCCATTCCACCACCACTGCATGGATAACACACGAGGGACCCCAATTAGCATAGCTCTCTGCAAAAAAATTACTCAAAATACGAGTAATTTCTATTAAAAGAATGAGTTGAATTGAGTTACTCAAACAAATTGCTTCGACGGAAACTCAACAATTACTCACCCACTGTGGACGACGGCCATTAATTCCTTATTATGAGTAACACAACAATGAAATAAATAAGTTTGACTTTATAGAGAATATATATAAGGAATTAAACTATGTGCCCTTACAAAAATCCACATGATTTCACTTATGTGAAATTGCACGTGTGAATTCGAACATTGTGAATTCTCAGTTGTGAATTAATTCTTCAAATATTCTCTCCAATATGTATTAAGCAATACACTGAGTTAGTAATTCCAACTCCGTAGTTGAGTAAATAGAATATTTTAATTTACTCATTGATGAGTAAAGAGTTGTCTTTTCTTTGAGTTGTCTTTACTCAAGAGATTTTGATAAAATACGAGTTTTGATCTACTCAAAATAAAGAGTGAAATTATCCCAACGAGAAAAGGGGCAAAACGAACTCAATTTTTTGAGTAGTTAGTTCAGATAAATAAAATACGAGTAAAATTTACTCAAACATAAAAAATGCTCTTTTTTCTTCTTGCAAAAACACCCCTGAGTTTTCCCCAAAGCTTTATTACTATACCGGCAATATCTGTGTTTGTGGTAAGGGTCGGTCTTGGCGCTGGTGTTTCTGTTGTCGATGGAGGACTCCAATCAGTGGAGTAAAATTCACCCTTTAATGAAATATTTAGGACAGACAGTGGACAAAAAAAGGTTTACGTATTAACAGGATATCATATATCAAAAGTATTTTGGGGGAGATTGTTAGTGAAAATACAAAAGGGTCACTTGGTGTTGTTGTCTTTCCTAATGTATCATCTACTACTCAGCAATACCTTGTCATCAAGAAAGATCCTTTGAAAAATACTGTAACTTGCTCCAGACTCCAGTGGTCCATTGTAATAATCATTCGTTGTTGATCTTCGTCTTCGTGTTGTTGAAGAACTTGTATTTCCACCATCACCAAGTATAAACATGTTTTTATCTCTGCTTGTTATGACGGCGGCAATATAAGGTTTTGGTTCAGCTGACGTTTTAGCTTTTTCGTATGTCACTAGATCATTGTAACTGCTGGATGGTCGAAGACTGTGGCTGCTTTTTCTCAATTTAAGAGCCACGACGTAAAAATACCTAAAACATATTCCGTTTGTTCAGTAAGAGATAAAGTCTGCAGTTGGTCGTCCAAATAATTTCTTCCTAATAATTATCTGAAATATTGCTTTAGGAACGCCGGTTTCGAACTTACGTAAAATTTTCCGAAGGGATTTGTAACGAGAAAGTTAATGTAGTTTCTGTTCTCTTTGTTGCCATCTTTGTTCCTTCTGTATAATAGATAACATCAATGATATGAACTTGAATGTCGGTATTTAAGTTGTGATGTTAGCTTTCTCTTAAGGTGATGAGATCTAACAACGAAACTATGAAATATAGGCCCTACCTCCATTTGTAAACATTCCCTGACTTTTACTGTAGTTTCCTGGACCAACTTTAGTACTTGCAAGAACACGAACAAAATATTTAGTTGAGGCATTCAAATTGTCGATGACCAACATCATCTTCTCTGTAGTATGTTCTTTAAAGCAAGGTTTAGTTTCTTCATGTGAGATACACACAGTATAATTGACGATCACGCCATTTCTTTTCTCTTCTTCAGGAGGATCCCACGTGACTGATAATGAGGATGAATTTTCCGCAGTGACTTTGACGTTCAGTGGAGGACCTTCTGGAGCTGGAAATTTAATAGTAAGTTGTTTCTTTGGGTTCGCTTTAGTATTTTGGTACCATGGTCGTATTTGCCATTTTCCGGCAAATATGACCATGGTCGTATTTGCCATTTTCCGGCGAATATGACCTGGTCGTATTTGCCATTTTCCGGCGAATATGACCATGGTCGTATTTGCCGTTTTCCGGCGAATATGACCATGGTCGTATTTGCCATTTTCCGACGAATATGACCATGGTCGTATTTGCCATTTCCGGCGAATATGACCATGGTCGTATTTGCCATTCCGGCGAATATGACCATGGTCGTATTTGCCATTTTCTGGCGAATATGACCATGGTCGTATTTGCCATTTTCCGGCGAATATGACCATGGTCGTTTGCCATTTCCGCGCGATATGACCATGATCGTATTGCCATTTTCCGGCGAATTGACCATGGTCGTATATGCCTTTCCGGCGTGACCTGGTCGTATATGCCATTTCCGGCGAATATGACCATGGTCGTATATGCCATTTTCCGGCGAATATGACCATAGTCGCATTTGCCATTTTCCGGCGAATATGACCATGGTCGTATTTGCCATTTTCCGGCGAATATGACCATGGTCGTATTTGCCATTTTCCGGCGAATATGACCATGGTCGTATTTGCCATTTTCCGGCGAATATGACCATGGTCGTATTTGCCATTTTCCGGCGAGTATGACCATGGTCGTATTTGCCATTTTCCGGCGAGTATGACCATGGTCGTATATGCCATTTTCCGGCGAATATGATATCGTCACTAATACATACCACAAACAACGCTATAAGATTTCACAGTATCAATACATTGATATTCAAAGTAAAGATATTTTCTCAATCCAGGACACAGATCATCAGAGAACAAGGTTTTATCCACAGTTATTTTACACTCATGTTGACCATCACATTGTTTCTTAACAAGACATGTTACATCAACTGTACAACTATAATCATCACTCAAACCACATGTCTTTGAGTCAGACAATCCACGGTAAGATGCAGTCTTGACCACCATGAACTGATCTTTAGGACATTTGATATTGCCTACCATCTTCCCATAACATATCACTGAGCCTAAACAGATAAACTATTTTGTCTCGCTTTTATTCGAAAGGTTTGAAAATAAATTAAAAGTTTCAAGCTCATCATTTCCGTCATATTATTTTGTATTCACTAATTTTTGGTGCGTTTATTTTTCACGACGGTTAATGACAATCCATTGGCTTCGTATGGGATTGAAACATCTCTAGGATTTCCAGAAGGATGATTTCGCCAAAACTTACCAAAAATGAAACGTTTATCCTCAGTGTCATTACAATCTGTTGTCAATCCAATGTAGGGATCAATTCCTTCTTTTTGAGCGAGCGGGGCGTGTGTTTTAGGGACTGCACACCACTTCTGAAATGTTGTTTTCGTATAACCTTTGTAATATACAGATAAACCTCCCCAAGATGTCTGGGTTATACGACGATAGATTTTCTTTACAGGATCTTGCGCACAGGCAGAATAATCTAGTGCCAGTGATGTAGCGGGAACGTAAAGATATAAAACATCAAAATTTGGACCAAAATCAAGTTTAAAATAAGCAGCGAGACATCCTTTTCTCTTAATGTTGAACAAGGCGCCATTATCACGAAACCGAAACTGAGCAGCTTCATCGAAACACGAGTTGTTAGAAAGTTCCAAAAAAGACAAGCTACCCCAAAGTGGGCTTGAATTTTTCTCAAATCCTGTGTCGATAACACACATCCCTGTCTTAACATGTTTCACAAAAAAGCCAGCGGCTCCTATGACAAAAGAAATTTTCGACTAAAAAAATCGTCGGTACGGCTTCCACCATTAAATGGAGGAAAACGCTTTATGAATTATGATGCAGTATATAGCATATGTAACCATGACACTGATGTATGATGTCGTATTATCATTTGCATTCAAGTATGAAACCTGACTATTCCACGCAAATGGTAATATTAAGTCACAACACAGTGTTTTTTCCAACTTATTATTTTTTATTCACATCAACTTACTCTGACCACAGATCTCAATTTTCATACAAGGTTGAACTTCATACGATAATGGAATAAACCGTAAAGCTCTTGTTGTTAAGCCATTTAAATTTCTTATGGCTGCGTCATTGAAAGCATTCTGGTTTCCTCGAAATATCTAAAAACAGTATATATAAAGTGCAATTAATTGGCAGGAAATCTATAAGTTGACGTTGCGGCTTAATATGGTGATTTATAGCGACCACCTTTTGGAATACAGCGGGTGATTGTTTCCAGTTTATCAAGTCTGTCGTATAATTCAAGATATACGTCTTCACCCATTTGGCACTTGTACCGTCTCCAAATGTTGCGACATAATTTATCGAATAAAGTCTTTTAAAATCCACTTGAAGATAATGTTTATCATCTGAGACAGGAGCACACCAAGAACTACCACTAGATATCCTTGCATCAGAAGCTCTGTGACCTTCTGAAGAAACTGAGGCAGTGAATGACGAATCTGGAATTCTTTCTTTGTCTTCTAACAAAGGACTGTCGCAAATATGACCTGAAATATGGAAACTGAATTGATTATATAATTATTAGCTTTAACCTTCTACGTCATATTTTCATTTCCACTTCTTGAACTGTTTTCTGATAATTTTTATCTCATAGATTCTCGTAATTCCTGAATAATATTGAAACTTACATTTTATGTATGACAACTGGGAACAACTTGAGGTGGAAATTGTGAGCGAACAGAAGGATAAGTCGTTGTCATCATGATTGCAGTTTATGGTTCCAGAAAATATTTCAATTTTTGAATCGGGTAGAACCGGAGTATTAACAACAGATTCTGCTCTTTTGTAACCCATATGAGCGCAAACAACATTTTTGGCTTTATCATTTAAACTTCCTGCACAAACACTCTTTGTCCAATTATTCGCGGTAATTTGCACAATACCTTCGTTTGGCAAAGACGAATTAGATAAAGATAAAGATACGCCACGAACTACAAGACAAAAAACCTTGAAGTAAATGGGAAAACATGATCAAATATTTTGTGGCTTGATTTCGTATGAAATTTTGCTGCGCCTAAACATATTTATAGTCGGTACACATGTACATACCGCAAACATCGTTATAATTTTTCACATCATTAAAACATCGGTATTCAAAGTAAAGATATTTTTTCAATCCAGGACACAGATCATCAGAGAACAAGGTTTTATCCACAGTTATTTTACACTCATGTTGACCATCACATTGTTTCTTAACAAGACATGTTACATCAACTGTACAACTATAATCATCACTCAAACCACATGTCTTTGAGTCAGACAATCCACGGTAAGATGCAGTCTTGACCACCATGAACTGATCTTTAGGACAAGTGACATTCTCTGTCGTTTTTCCATAACATGTCACTGAACCTTAAAAAAACGAAATAATATTTCAAGTAGTAAAAACGTATCTGATTTCACAGTTTAAAAAAGTGCATCGCACTTTTATTACAATGAAATTGTACGCAGTAACATGGTTTCCTAGGACCTTAAGACAAAATATTTTGCATCGGTATATGTAAGTACTTACTACTTGGAAATTTGACAGACATGTAACAGAAACTTACCAAAGTTGAAACGTCTATCCTCAGCGTAGTTGCAATTATATTCCAATCCAATGAATGAGTCTATTCTGTAACTTTGAACGAGCGGGGTGAGTGTTCTAGGAACTGCACACCAGTTCTGAAATACGCTAGTGACAAACCGCCCTTTATAATATACAGATAAACCTCCCCAGGAGGTCTGGGTTATACGACGATAGATTTTCCTTCCGGGATCTTGCGCACAGGAAGAATTATCTAAACTTACGGAGGCAGCAGGGACGAAAAGATAAAACATATGAAGATAGTGACCAGAAAAAGAGTTGACAAAAGCCGCAAGACATCCTCGTCTTTTCAAATTCAACATGGCGCCATTATCACGAAACCGAAACTGAGCAGCTGGATCCAGACAGTTGTTGGAGAGTTCAAGAAAAGATAAGTTGCCCGCGCCCGAGCCTTGTGACTGTATTTGTGCTGTGTCATAGATACACATTCCTGTCTTGACATGTTTCACAAAGAAACCAGCAACACCTGAAAAATCATAAAAATGCAAAAGTCGACGACAATGAACCCTTTGAATAATCTCATAACGAATACATCTTGGGCCAGGAAATCAGTTCCTCCCGGTACCAAAAATAGGAGGATTCTCTGTCAGTGAAAGCCATATTGAAAATATTGTGGTTTGAAAATAATGTAAAATACGTAATTCTTGGCGCATTCTGAAAAGTACAATAATATACAATAATAATATCATCACAACATATTCATTGCATTCAATCTACTTGACGCACAAAACATTTATCACAAACAAAATGTTTTTAACATAATGACGTTATCATAAGCGTTAATGTAAGGCTCATCAAGACTCATCAACCTTGGACTAACGCTATTTCCGATCTGCGTCAACGAGCAGTAAAACGCAAGCAAGACTTGCAACTCACATCAACTCGCATTCTGGTTCAACCAGGACTTAACATGTTTAAATCGACACAGCGCATAATGATTAGACAGAATTTCGATTTTGAATGCATGATATTTTTTAATAGCTAGCCTACTTACTGTGAAGATACAAGAGACTGACAATAAACGCTGATAATTTCCACACGTAGCACTTGAAAAACATATTTTCTTTTTAAAAAGTCGATTTATCGATAAAGATATCCGCAGTAAAGATGTAAGCTTAAACGAAGCCGGAAGACGAACTAAATCGTTGATGTTGCGATAAGATAAATATTCATAAAACTCAGTGTGAAGTCTGAATGTTGCTTTCACGATCCCAAACAACAAGACGTCTGACATTCTTTTAGCAAATTGTGTTTTGTTCTTGTTAAACTACTGTAAATAACGACATCAATCAAAATCTGTCATCTTTCTCAAAAGCTATGTATAAATGACATGGTCGTGCATGTTATATTAAGAGAAATGATCCTCTCTAGACCAAATTTGTTGTCGATGGGTTAATTATTAAAATTAAGTAAAACGTTCAGGTCGAAATATTAACTTAAACCAACAGGTGGTCTTAACTAGATTATAGATAACACCTGGACGTTTTTATTTCATTATGGAAATGTTAATCTTAAGTTTATTGTAAATGTTCCGTGCAAAAGCCTCTTTATAATCCAGTTTCCTTCTGGTTTTCGTATTCTTGAGGTCTTTGATTCAGATGACTATAAACATGATCATCTTCGTCCTTTCCCGGTCTTTTAAGAGCTGTATACGTCGACTGTTCATTTTCCACTTGTTCATAATTGTTGACGTCATCTTTGTTAGGATTTTCATAAATATCTTTGGAACTGTCTTTGGTCTTCCTCTCCAAATTTCCCGTAGTGCTTGACGATTTGAGACGATGAACTCGGTGAAACAATAAATAAGCAATAATAATGAGTAAAATGACCAGAAGAATTATTAATACTATAATTCCCACAAGATGATTTCCGCAACCTTCGCACTCTTCTTGAGCTAATGAAAGGAAGAGCAAAAATTAGAAAGATGCAACCCAGAATACAAGAGATTTACACTCCGTTTAGTATTCATTTCAAGACCCTGAAATCCACTGTTGTAGAACTGTAACCGATGCAATAAGCTCTGGAAATTACACAAGTTATTTTCTCTCCCTAATTTAGTTTGTAAATTACCTGTAAGTTTCACAACTGAAATATTATGAGCAGTTTTTGTAAATCGATCTTGAATATTGCAAATATATTTTCCAAAACTTGTTTCGTCTTTCATTGTTACGACGAGTAAGGAACTACGATGAGGCATGTCCTTTACAATGAATCCATCCAGTGACGTCTGATCTTTTTCCCAACTGAAAGTGATCGGTGGTTCCCCTTGAGCAGAACACAACAGGTTGACAAGATCACCTTCCTTTGCCATTACGTCAACACTGGACATGTTGGTTAACACACCAGGGGCACCACCTGAGGAACAAAAATACACCTTCGTTACAATATAACCCAAGGGCTGCGTGGCACGGTCTTCGAATAACTTCGCTCATAGAATATGGTATAACAACAGCTTAAAATAAACCGAGATCTTTCTTCTCTTTAAATGTAAACTTACCATTTTTTATTCTGCTCAAAAAATAATGTGTGATTATTTATATGCAATACCTGTGTTTGTGGTAAGGGTCGGTCTTGGCGCTTGTGTTACCGTTGTCGATGCGGGACTCCAATCAGTGGAGTAAAATTCACCCTTAGAGTGAATAAAAATAGGTTTTCGTGTTAACAGGTTATAGGATATTTTGGAGAAAGAGACGATTATTAGTGAAAATGCAGAAAGTTCACTTGTTTTATTGAATATATTTGTCTTTCCTAATCACTTCGAATGTAATATCATAACTAGCAATACCTTGTCATCAAGAAAGATCCTTTGAAAAATACTGTAACTTGCTCCAGACTCCAGCGGTCCATTATAATAATAATTTGTTGTTGATCTTCGTCTTCGTGTTGTTTGAGAACTTGTATTTCCACCATCACCAAGTATAAACATGTTTTTATCTCTGCTTGTTATGACGGCGGCAATATAAGGTTTTGGTTGAGCTGACGTTTCAGCTTCTTTGTATGTCACTAGATCATTGTAACTGCTGGATGGTCGAAGACAGTCGCTGCTTTTTCTCAATTCCAAAGCTACCAGGTAAAAATACCTAAAACATATTCCGTTTGTTCAGTAAAAGATAAAGTCTCAAGCTGGTCATCGAAATAATTTCTTCCATGCAATTATCTGAAATATTGCTTTAGGAACGCCGGTTTTGAACTTACGTAAAATTTTCTGAAGGAATTTGTAACGAGAAAGTTAATGTAGTTTCTGTTCTCTTTGTTGCCACCTTTGTTCCTTCTGTAAAATAAATAACATCAATGATATGAACTTGAATGTCGGTATTTAAGTTGTGATGTTAGCTTTCTCTTAAGCGGATGAGATCTAACAACGAAACTATGAAATATAGGCCTTACCTCCATTTGTAAACATTCCCTGACTTTTACTGTAGTTTCCTCGACCAACTCTAGTACTTGCAAGAACACGAACAAAATATTTGGTTGATGCATTCAAACTGTCGATGACTAACATCATCTTCTCTGTAGTAGGTTCTTTAAAGCAAGGTTTAGTTTCTTTATGTGAGATACACACAGTATAATTGACGATCACGCCATTTCTTTTCTCTTCTTCAGGAGGATCCCACGTGACTGATAATGAGGATGAACTTTCTGCAGTGACTTTGACGTTCAGTGGAGGACCTTCTGGAGCTGGAAATTTAATAGTAAGTTGTTTCTTTGGGTTCGTTTTAAAAAGTGTTTGTATATATGTAACAGATGGGGATATAATACGGCTGTGACAATATGCCATATCAAAAAGGCATTGAATGTTGTTGTAAACTGGGTGATATGGTCACCAGCCTCCTTTACACATGAAACAAATGTTGCGCGGGCACCGCGTTAAGGAATTACCCATTCACTTCTTACCCTGCTCTCCTGTCGAAAACACAATAGTATTCTCTTCACTAAAACCATCCTTGTTTCCAGCAGCTAGAGATATTTCATAACTTGTGTATGTAGTGAGCTTGTCTATTTTATATTCATTTATTTTTCCCGTGGTGATATTCAGAATAAGCGAGTCGTCTTTCTTCATTTTAATCCAAAATCTTGATACGCTGGTAAATCCTTGATTCTCAGGATCAATCCACGATATTTCAACACTCCGGGCCGTTATATTAGAGACGGTGATGTTTCTAGGTTGGTCTGGGTATAAAGCTGGCATAAAAGAAAGCAAACATTGAAAAATATTTATCTATAATAATCGTAGAGTCCATTCCCCAGTTTTGGCAAAGTAATCGATTAATCGCGAAGTTTGTCGGTAATGACACATGAGCGTCGGTAAACCCACTGCGGTAAGCCGCTCTGTTGGCAAATCTTATGTGAACTGACCGAATGCCCTATGCTTTCTCTGAATAACTTCAAGTACCGCGTGTTCGTCGGTTGAACGTCGGAATTACAACCCTCAACCCCCAGTAAAGATAGTCACGTGAGCCACATAACCTCTGCCAATAACCTTCTAATTAAAATCTTTCCGGGCTTCGATAGAAATAAACGTAACTTACTGTCACCACAGATCTCAACTCTCATACAAGGTTGAACTTCATGCGATAATGGGATAAACCGTAAAGCTTTTGTTGTTATGTCATTTAAACTTCTTTTTGCTGCATCATTGAAAGCATTCTTGTTGCCCTGAAATATCTTCGAAAGTGTTATACACTTAATGTATGATCCCAAAGGAAATAGTGAATTTTTGGAAAACAAGGGTGTCACGTATCAATTACCTTGTGATTTTCAGTCTGAACTTGTTTCCAATTCGTTGAATCAACAGTGTAATTTAAGTTGTAAGTCTTCACCCATTTGGCACTGGTACTGTCACCAAACGTTGTCACATTATATAACACATAAAGTCTTCCTAAGTTTACTTGAAGATAATGTTTTCATCTGACAGAGCACACCAAGAACTACCACTAGATATCCTTGCATCAGAAGCTCTGTGACCTTCTGAAGAAACTGAGGCAGTGAATGACGAATCTGGAAATCTTTTTTTGTCTTCTAACAGAGGGTTGTCGCAAATATGACCTGAAATACGAAGATAATTTGTGATTGTCTTTCATTTTCTCGCTTCAAAACTTACATTTTATGAATAACAACTCAAGGTGGGAGTTGTGATCGAACATTGAGGTAAATCCCCGAGGACATTAGTACAGTTTATACTTCCAGAGAATATTTCATCTTTGGTAGTTGATAGGAGGGGTGTATTAACAACAGAGTCTAATGCAAACAACATGCTTGTTTCATTATTTAAACTTCCAGCACAAACACGCTCCGCTTTGTCTCCCCTTGGTCAATTGCTAAAATTTATGGTCGTATTTCTCTAGAAATTTTACCACGGGTCACTCAGACCTTCTACACCTTTAGTATTTTAGTATCGTCACTAATACATACCACAAACAACGCTATAAGATTTCGCAGTATCAATACATTGATATTCAAAGTAAAGATATTTGTTCCATCCATGACAAAAATCATCAGAAAACAACGTTTCATTCACAGTTATTTTACACTCATGTTGACCATCACATTGTTTCTTTACAAGACATGTTACATCAACTGTACAACTATAATCATCACTCAAACCACATGTCTTTGAGTCAGACAATCCACGGTAAGATGCAGTCTTGACCACCATGAACTGATCTTTAGGACAGTTGATATTGCCTACCATCTTCCCATAACACGTCACTGAGCCTAAACAGATAAACTTTTTTGTCTCGCTTTTATTCGAAAGGTTTGAAAATAAATTAAAAGTTTCAAGCTCATCATTTCCGTCATATTATTTTGTATTCACTAATTTTTGGTGCGTTTATTTTTCACGACGGTTAATGACAATCCATTGGCTTCGTATGGGATTGAAACATCTCTAGGATTTCCAGAAGGATGATTTCGCCAAAACTTACCAAAAATGAAACGTTTATCCTCAGTGTCATTACAATCTGTTGTCAATCCAATGTAGGGATCAATTCCTTCTTTTTGAGCGAGCGGGGCGTGTGTTTTAGGGACTGCACACCACTTCTGAAATGTTGTTTTCGTATAACCTTTATAATATACAGATAAACCTCCCCAAAATGTCTGGGTTATACGACGATAGATTTTCTTTCCAGGATCTTGCGCACAGGCAGAATAATCTAATGCCAGTGATGTAGCGGGGACGTAGAGATAAAAAACATCAAATTGGGAACCAAAATTATGTTTAAAATAAGCAGCGAGACATCCTTTTCTCTTAATGTTGAACAAGGCGCCATTATCACGAAACCGAAACTGAGCAGCTTCATCGAAACACGAGTTGTTAGAAAGTTCCAAAAAAGACAAGCTACCCCAAAATGGGCCTGAATGTTTCACAACTTCTGTGTCGATAACACACATCCCTGTCTTAACATGTTTCACAAAAAAGCCAGCGGCTCCTATGACAAAAGAATTTTTCGACTAAAAAAATCGTTGGTACGGCTTCCACCATTAAACGGAGGAAAACGCTCTATGATGCAGTACTATAGCATATGTAACCATGACATTGATGTATGATCTCGTATTATCATTTGCGTTCAAGTATGAAGCCTTAATTATTCCACGGGTTTGCTTACGTACGTTTCAAACAATAAATTTTGATCAATTTACCTTCAAAAAACGTTTAACCAAGAATAATATACAAAAAACGTGCTAAGGAAACATTAAGTCATGCTAAATCAAACCGTTTCAAGCTTAAAAGGTACACAATTTATGCTTGTTTTCTATCGGTATGGTACGTATATATCGTCGTACGTATACATATTAATTTTTCTTAACTGAAGCCATTACATAGTGCTATACTCGAGGAAAGTCAAACAAACCACTTTGTCCATTGTTCAAGCTTAAAATGGATAACGTCTTAGTTAAAGTGAACAAATAATCCAAAATTCGTCATGTTTTCTTTTCCCTGTGAGATAGTTCACACTTGAACGCAAATGATAATGACAAGCCACAACACAGTGTTTTTTTCCAACTTATTATTTTTTATTCACATCATGCAACTTACTCTGACCACAGATCTCAATTCTCATACAAGGTTGAACTTCATACGATAATGGAATAAACCGTAAAGCTCTTGTTGTTAAGCCATTTAAATTTCTTATGGCTGCGCCATTGAAAGCATTCTGGTTTCCTCGAAATATCTAAAAATAAGATATATAAAGTGCAATTAATTGGTAGGAAATCTATAAGTTGACGTTGCGGCTTAATATGCATGGTGATTTATAGCGACCACCTTTTGGAATACAGCGTTGGATTGTTTCCAGTTTATCAAGTCTGTCGTATAATTCAAGATATACGTCTTCACCCATTTGGCACTTGTACCATCGCCAAATGTTGCGACATAATTTATGGAATAAAGTCTTTTAAAATCCACTTGAAGATAATGTTTATCATCTGAGACAGGAGCACACCAAGAACTACCACTAGATATCCTTGCATCAGAAGCTCTGTGATCTTCTGAAGAAACTGAGGCAGTGAATGACGAATCTGGAAATCTTTCTTTGTCTTCTAACAAAGGACTGTCGCATATATGACCTGAAATATGGAAACTGAATTGATTATATAATTATTAGCTTTAACCTTCTACGTCATATTTTCATTTCTACTTCTTGAACTGTTTTCTGATAATTTTTATCTCATAGATTCTCGTAATTCCTGAATAATATTGAAACTTACATTTTATGTATGACAACTGGGAACAACTTGAGGTGGAATTTGTGAACGAACAGAAGGTTAAGTCGTTGTCATCATGATTGCAGTTTATGGTTCCAGAAAATATTTCATCTTTTGAATCGGGTAGAACCGACGTATTAACAACAGATTCTGCTCTTTTGTAACCCATGTGAGCGCAAACAACATTCTTGGCTTTATTATTTAAACTTCCTGCACAAACACTCTTTGTCCAATTATTCGCGGTAATTTGCACAATACCTTCGTTTGGCAAAGATGAGTTAGTTAAAGATAAAGATACGCCACGAACTACAAGACAAAAAAACCCTTGAAATGGGAAAACATGATCAAATAGTTTGTGGTCTTGATTTCGTATGAAATTCTGCTACGCCTAAATATATTTATAGTCGGTACACGTGTACATACCGCAAACATCGTTATAATTTTTCACATCATTAAAACATCGGTATTCAAAGTAAAGATATTTTTTCAATCCAGGACACAGATCATCAGAGAACAAGGTTTTATCCACAGTTATTTTACACTCATGTTGACCATCACATTGTTTCTTAACAAGACATGTTACATCAACTGTACAACTATAATCATCACTCAAACCACATGTCTTTGAGTCAGACAATCCACGGTAAGATGCAGTCTTAACCACCATGAACTGATCTTTAGAACAAGTGACATTCTCTGTCGTATTTCCATAACATGTCACTGAACCTGGAAAATAAAACGATATATTATTATAATATACCTATCTAATTTCACTGTTTAAAAAAGTGCAATTTTATTGCAATGAAATTGACGCAGTATATAAGATGGTTTCCTAGGACCTGAAGACAAAATATTTTGCATCGGTATATGTAAGTACTTACTACTTGGATATTTGAGAAACATGTAACAGAAACTTACCAAAGTTGAAACGTCTATCCTCAGCGTAATTGCAATTATATTCCAATCCAATGAAAGAGTCTATTCTGTAACTTTGAACGAGCGGGGTGAGTGTTCTAGGGACTGCACACCAGTTCTGAAATACGGCATGCCGCCCCTTATAATATACAGATAAACCTCCCCAGGAGGTCTGGGTTATACGCCGATAGATTTTCCTTCCGGGATCTTGCGCACAGGCAGAAACATCTAAACTTACAGAGGCAGCAGGGACGAAAAGATAAAACATATCAAGATAGTGACCAGAAAATGAGTTGACAAAAGCAGCAAGACATCCTTGTCTTTTCAAATTCAACATGGCGCCATTATCACGAAACCGAAACTGAGCAGCTGGATCCAGACAGTTGTTGGAGAGTTCAAGAAAAGATAAGTTGCCCGAGTTCGAGCCCAAGCCTTGTGACTGTATTTGTGCTGTGTCATAGATACACATTCCTGTCTTCACATGTTTCACAAAGAAACCAGCAACACCTGAAAAAT